>NC_138815.1:2279078-2401980 GCF_965178545.1 Coloeus monedula | reverse complement strand
TCATTTCAGGCGATTTCGGGCCGTTTTGGGGGTGTTTTGGGTGATTTCGGGCCGTTTTGGGGGGGTGTTGGGCGATTTCGGGCCATTTTGGGGTAATTCTGGGCGATTTCGGGCCATTTTGGGGTAATTCCGGGCGATTTCGGGCCATTTTGGGGTAATTCCGGGTGATTTCGGGCCGTTTTGGGGTCATTTCAGGCGATTTCGGGCTGTTTTGGGGGTGTTTTGGGTGATTTCGGGCCATTTTGGGGTAATTTCGGGCTGTTTTGGGGGGGTGTTGGGCGATTTCGGGCCATTTTGGGGTAATTTCGGGCGATTTCGGGCTGTTTTGGGGTAATTCTGGGCGATTTCGGGCCATTTTGGGGGGGGGTTGGGGTCATTTCGGGTGATTTCAGGCCGTTTTGGGGGTGTTTCGGGTAATTTCGGGCCGTTTTGGGGGTAATTTCGGGTGATTTCGGGCCATTTTGGGGTAATTTCGGGCCATTTTGGGGGAGGTTGGGCGATTTCGGGCCATTTTGGGGTAATTCCGGGCGATTTCGGGCCATTTTGGGGTAATTCCGGGCAATTTCGGGCCGTTTTGGGGTAATTCCGGGCGATTTTGGGCCGTTTTGGGGGGGTTTTGGGGTAATTCCGGGCGATTTCGGGCCGTTTTGGGGGTCCCCCTGACCCCCCGTGCCCCTCCCCCCAGGTGTGCTGGGGCTGCTCTCGGTGCCGGAGCTGCGGGACCCCCGAGGGGGGGGAGGGGCGGGACCCCCCCCCAGGGCTCTGCCCCCCCTGCGCCCACGGTGAGGGGGGAGGGGAGCGGGGAGGGATTTGGGGGGATTTGGGGGGATTTGGGGATTTTGGGGGAAATTGGGGGGATTTGGGGGATTTGGGGTGGATTTTGGGGGGGGTTTGGGGGAAATTGGGGGGATTTGGGGTGGATTTTGGGGGGATTTTGGGGGAAATTTGGGGGGATTTGGGGGATTTTGGGGTGGATTTTGGGGGGATTTTGGGGATTTGGGGGGAAATTGGGGGCATTTGGGGTGGATTTTGGGGGGATTTTGGGGGATTTGGGGGGGATTTGGGGGGGATTTGGGGGAAATTCGGGGGATTTTTGAGGAGATTTGGGAGGTTTGGGGTGGATTTGGGGGGATTTGGGTGGATTTTGGGGATCGTTTGGGAGGTTTGGGGGGGATTTGGGGGATTTTGGGGGGATTTGGGGCGGAATTTGGGAGGTTTGGGGTGGATTTGAGGGGAAAATTGGGGGATTTTGGAGAGATTTGGGGGATTTTTGGGAAATTTCAGGGGAATTTGGGGGATTTTGGGTGGATTTGGGGGAGATTTGGGGACTTTGGGTGGATTTTGGGGGAAGTTGGGAGAATTTGGGGAGATTTGGGGGGGGATTTGGTTAAATTTCAGGAATTTTGGTTAAACTTCAGCATTTTTGGTTAAATTTTGGGCATTTTTAGTTAAATTTGAGAAATTTTGGTTAAATCTGGGGGTTTTGGTTAATTTTTGAGCATTTTTGGTTAAATTTGGCGTTGTTTTGGTTAAATTTCCGGGGTTTTGGTTAAATTTGAGAAATTTCGGTTAAATTTATAGATTTTTGATTAAATTTGAGGTTGGTTTGGTTAAATTTTGCAGGGTTTGGCTAAACTTAATGAATTTTTGGTTAAAATTCAGGATTTTTGGTTGAATTTTGGGCATTTTTCGTTAAATTTCAGATTTTTTAAAAAAACCTGGGGGGTTTTGTTTAAATTTGAGGAATTTTGTTTAAATTTGGGGTTTTTTGATCAAATTTTGGGCATTTTTGGTTGAATTTTGGGATATTTTGGTTAAATTTGAGGATTTTTGGTTAAATTTTGGTGTTTGGGTTAAATTTGAGGAATTTTGGTTAAATTAGTAGATTTTTGAATAAATTTGAGGAGTTTGGGTTAAATTTGGGGTTGTTTTGGTTAAATTTTGCAGCGTTTGGTTAAATTTGAGGAATTTTTGGTTAAACTTCAGGATTTTTCATTAAATTTGGGGCATTTTTGGTTAAATTTGAGAATTTTTTTTGAATTTGGGGTTTTCGGTTGAATTTGTGAATTTTTTGGTTGAATTTGGGGTTGTTTCAGGTAAATTTGAGGATTTTTGGTTAAATTTTGGGCATTTTTGGTCAAATGTGGGGGGCTTTGGTTTAAATTTTGCGGGGTCTGAATTTGAGGAATTTTGGTTAAATTTGAGAATTTTTGGTTAAATTTGGGGATTATTGATTAGATTTGAGGGTTTTGGGTTGAATTTGGGGTTGTTTTGGTGAAATTTTGCGGGGTTTGGTTAAATCTAAGGATTTTTGGTTAAACTTGACGATTTTTTGTTAAATTTGGGCATTTTTGGTTACATTTTGGGCATTTTTGGCTAGTTTTGGGCATTTTTGGTTAAATTTTGCAGGATTTGGTTAAATTTGAGGATTTTTCTGTTAATTTTAAGGATTTTTGGCTAAATTTGGGGTTTTTTGGTTAAGTTTTGGGCATTTGTGGTTAAATTTGGGCATTTTTGGTTAAATATGGGCATTTTTTGTTAAACTTCGGGCTTTTTTGGTTAAATTTGCGGGGTTTTGGTTAAATTTGGGCGTTTTTTGTTAAATTTGGGGGGGTTTGGTTAAATTTGGGGGTTTTGGCTAAATTTGGGCATTTTTGGTTAAATTTTGAGCATTTTTGGTTAAATTTTGGGCTCTTTTGGTTAAATTTGAGGATTTTTTGGTTAAATTTTGGCATTTTTGGTTAAGTTTTGGGCATTTTTGGGTAAATGTGGGCATTTTTGGTTAAATGTAGGCTTTTTTGTGAAATTTGGGCATTTTTGCTTAAAATTGGGTATTTTCGGTTAAATTTTGGGCATTTTTGTTTAAATTTGGGGGTTTTGGTTAAATTTTGGGCATTTTTGTTTAAATTTGGGGGTTTTGGTTAAATTTGGGCATTTTTGGTTAACTTTTGGGCATTTTTGGTTCAATTTGGGGATTGATTAGATTTGAGGATTTTCAGTTAAATTCGGGGGTTTGGGGTTAAATTTTGGGCATTTAGGCTAATTTTGGGCATTTTTTTGGTTAAATTTGAGGTTTTTTGGTTAAATTTGGGCGGTTTTGGTTCAAGTTCGGCATTTTTGGTTGAATTTTGGGAATTTTTGGTTAAATTGTGGGCATTTTTTGGTTCAATTTTGGGAATTTTTAGTTGAATTGTGGGCATTTTTGGTTCAATTCGCGGGTTTTGGGTTCAATCTGGGGGTTTTTGGGTTCAATCTGGGGGTTTTTGGGTTCAATCTGGGGGGTTCGTCGGCGTTTTCGGGGCCGCTGACCCCTCCCCTCCCCCCCCTTTTCCCAGGGAGCTGCTGCCCCCAGTGCGGGGTGGGGGAGGGGCAGGACCCCCCCAGCCCCCCCCGGCCCGAGGGGGAGGGGCAGGGGGGGGAGGGGCAGCAGGAGGAGCAGGGGGGGGAGGGGCCGGAGCCCCTCCCCCGCTGCAGCTGCGGCCGCCGCCCCCCAGGTGAGGGGAGGGGGGAGGGGCACCCCGAGAATTTGGGGGGATTCGGGACCCCCCCCCCAAAATCCCCCCCTGGAGCCCCCCAAAATCTTCCTCAGAGGGGGGGGTCCGGGAGCCCCAAAATTCCCCTTGGGACCCCCCCAAAAAACCCCTCAGGACCCCCCCAAAAAACCCCTCAGGACCCCCCAAAATCCCTCTCAGGACCCCCAAAACCCCCAAACCATCCCAAAATTCAAGTCCCCCCAAATTCTCCCAAAAATCCCCCCCAAAATGCCACAAAATCCCCCAAAAATCGTCCTAAAAAACCCCAAAAAGTCCTCGTTGGAATTGTCCCAAATAACCCCAAAATCCCCCCAAATCCCCCAAAATCATCCCAAAAATGCCACAAAATCGCCCAAAAATCGTCCGAAAAAAACCCCAAAAAATTCTCCTCGAAATTATCCAAAAACCCCCAAATTCGCTCCTCCAAAACCCCAAAAAAATCCAGCCCAAATTCCCCCCAAATCATCCCAAAATTCAAATTCCCCAAAATCCCCCCCAAACCATCCCAAAATGCCACAAAATCCCCCCCAAAATCGTCCTAAAAACCCCCAAAAATCCTCCCTGAAATTATCCCAAAAACCCAAAATCTCCCAAACCATCCCAAAATTCAAATCCCCCCAAATTCTCCCAAAAATCCCCCCAAAAATGCCACAAAATCCCCCAAAAATCGTCCTAAAAAACCCCAAAAAGTCCTCGTTGAAATTGTCTCAAATAACCCCAAAATCCCCCCAAAAATCCCCCAAAATCATCCCAAGATTCAAATCCCCCAAAATCATCCCAAAAATGCCACAAAATCACCCAAAAATCGTCCCAAAAAAACCCCAAAAAATTCTCCTCGAAATTATCCAAAAACCCCCAAATTCGCTCCTCCAAAAAACCCCCAAATCCAGCCCAAATTCCCCCCAAATCATCCCAAAAATGCCACAAAATCCCCCAAAAATCGTCCAAAAAAAAAACCCCAAAAAATCCTCCTCAAAATTACCCCAATTCCCCCAAAATTCCCCCAAAAATCCCCCAAAATCATCCCAAAATTCAAATTCCCCCAAACCATCCCAAAATCTCCCCCAAATCCTCCCCAAATCACCACAAAATCATCCCAAAAATGCCACAAAATCGCCCAAAAATCATCCTAAAAAACCCCAAAAAATCCTCCTTGAAATTATCCAAAAACCCCCAAATTCGCTCCTCCAAAAAACCCCCAAATCCAGCCCAAATTCCCCCAAAATCATCCCAAAATCTTCCCAAAATTCAAATTCCCCAAAATTCCCCCAAACCATCCCAAATTCCCCCCAAATCCCCCCAAAAATCGTCCTAAAAATCCCAACAAATCCTCCTCAAAATTATCCCAAAAACCCCCAAAATCCCCCCAAAAATCCCCCCAAATCCCCCCTAGTAACTCCAAACCCAAACCAGTTCATCCCAGTAACCCCCGCTCCCCTCCCAGTTCATCCCCGTCCCCCCCAATCCCCTCCCAGTCCCTCCCAGTTCCTCCCAGTCCCTCCCAGTCCCCTCCCAGTCCCTCCCAGTCCCCTCCCAGTTCCCTCCCAGTCCCTCCCAATCCCCTCCCAGTCCCTTCCCAGTCCCTCCCAATCCCCTCCCAGTCCCTCCCAGTCCCCTCCAGTCCCCTCCCAGTCCCTCCCAGTCCCTCCCAGTCCCCTCCAATCCCCTCCCAGTCCCTCCCAGTCCCTCCCAGTCCCCTCCAATCCCCTCCCAGTCCCTCCCAATCCCCTCCCAGTCCCCTCCCAATCCCCTCCCACTCCCCTCCCAGTCCCTCCCAGTCCCCTCCCAGTCCCTCCCAATCCCCTCCCAGTCCCTCCCAATCCCCTCCCAGTCCCTCCCAGTCCCTCCCAGTCCCTCCCAGTAACTCCAACCCCCAGACCAGTCTGACCCGTCCCCGTGCAGGTGCCGCGGGCCCCGCCCTGCAGGGGGCGCTGCGGGAGGTGCTGGGGGCGCTGCTGAGCTCCCCCCACGGCCCCGCCCTGCGGCGCTGCGGGCAGGTGAGGGGGCGGGGCCACGGCTGGGGGCGGGGCCATGGCTGGAAGGGGGCGGGGCCACGGCTGGGGGCGGGGCTATGGCTGGAAGGGGGCAGGGTCACACCTGGGGGCGGGGCTATGGCTGGAAGGGGGCGGGGTCATACCTGGGGGCGGGACTATGGCTGGAAGGGGGTGTGGTCACACCTGGGGGCGGGACTATGGCTGGAAGGGGGTGTGGTCACACCTGGGGGCGGGGCTATGGCTGGAAGGGGGCGGGGTCATACCTGGGGGCGGGACTATGGCTGGAAGGGGGCGGGGTCACACCTGGGGGGGCGGGGTCACATCTGGGGGGGCGGGGCCACAGTTGGGGGTGGGGCCACGGCTGGGGCGGGGCGATGGCTGGGGTGGGTGTGGTCACATCTGGGGGCGTGGTCACACCTGGGGGGCGGGGCCACAGCTGGAAGGGGGTGTGGTCACACCTGGGGGCGGGGCTATGTCTGGGGTGGGCGGGGTCACACCTGGGGGGGCGGGGTCACATCTGGGGGCGTAGCCACACTTGGGGGCGTGGTCACACCTGGGGGAGGGGTCACATCTGGGGGCGGGGCTATGGCTGGAAGGGGGCGGGGTCACACCTGGGGGGCGTGGCTATGGCTGGAAGGGGGCGGGGCCACGGCTGGAAGGGGGTGGGGTCACACCTGGGGGCGGAGTCACCCCTGGGGGGCGGGGCTATGACTGGAAGGGGGCGGGGTCACACCTGGGGGCGGGGTCACACCTGGGGGGCAGGGCTATGGCTGGAAGGGGGCGGGGTCACATCTGGGGGCGGGGTCACACCTGGGGGGCGTGGCTATGGCTGGAAGGGGGCGGGGTCACCCCTGGGGGCGGGGTCACACCTGGGGGGCGGGGTCACACCTGGGGGCGGGGCTATGGCTGGAAGGGGGCGGGGTCACACCTGGGGGCGGGGTCACACCTGGGGGGCGGGGTCACACCTGGGGGCGGGGCTATGGCTGGAAGGGGGCGGGGTCACACCTGGGGGCGGGGCTATGGCTGGAAGGGGGCGGGGTCACACCTGGGGGCGGGGCTACAGCTGGAAGGGGGTGTGGTCACACCTGGGGGCGGGGATATGGCTGGAAGGGGGCGGGGTCACACCTGGGGGCGGGGTCACACCTGGGGGGCGGGGTCACACCTGGGGGCGGGGCTACGGCTGGAAGGGGGTGTGGTCACACCTGGGGGGCGGGGCTATGACTGGGGTGGGCGGGGTCACACCTGGGGGGGCGGGGTCACATCTGGGGGCGTAGCCACACTTGGGGGCGTGGTCACCTGGGGGAGGGGTCACACCTGGGGGCGGGGCCACGGTTGGAAGGGGGCGGGGTCACACCTGGGGGCGTGGTCACACCTGGGGGCGGAGTCACATCTGGGGGAGGGGTCACACTGGAGTGGGCGTGGCCATACCTGGGGTGGGCGTGGCCACACCTGGAGGGGCGGGGTCACACCTGGCAGGGGTCAGCTGAGGGTCGGGGGGGGTCGGGGTCACTTGAGTGGGCGTGGCCTCAGCTGAGTGGGCGTGGCCAGCCCTGGGGTACCACCTGCGCCCCCTCCCCAAATTTCTGGGAGGGGCTCTACCCTTTGCCCTTCTGACCTTTGACCCTTTGACCTTTGCCCTTTTGACCTTTGCCCTTTGACCCTTTGCCCTTTTGACCTTTTGACCTTTTGACCCTTTGACCTTTGCCCCAGTGCCCCCCCGGGGGTCCCCAGGCCCACCCCGGGCCCTGCGACCTCGGCGCCGTCGGGGCCCTGCTGGAGGGGGGCGGCTACGGAGGCCTGGTGAGAGAGGGACGGGATCGGGCGGGAATTCCGGGAATTCCGGCGGGAATCCAGGGGATGGCGGGAATTCCGGGAAGGGCGGGAATTCTGGGAATGGCGGGAAAACGGGGGAAGGTGGGAAATGGCGGGAATTCTGGGAAACGGGGGGAACGGCGGGAATTCTGGGAATGGCGGGAAACGGGGGGAACGGCGGGAATTCTGGGAATGGCGGGAAATGGGGGAATGGTGAGAAAAGGGGGGAATGGCGGGAAAATGCGGGGAATGGCGGGAAATGGCAGGAATTCTGGGAAGGGCGGGAATGGCGGGAAACGGGGGGAATGGTGAGAAATGGAGGGAATGGCCGGAAATGGGGGAATGGCGGGAATTCTGGGAATGGCGGGAAAATGCGGGGATTGGCGGGAAAAGGGGGGAATGGCGGGAATTCCCGGAATGGCGGGAAATGAGGGGAAGGGCGGGAATTCCGGGAAATGGCGGGAAACGGGCGGAATGGTGGGAATTCTGGGAAAGGGCGGGAATTCTGGGGGAATGGCAACAAATGGGGGGAATGGCGGGAAATGGGGGGAATGGTGGGAAAATGCGGGGAATGGCGGGAATTCTGGGAATGGCGGGAAATGGGGGAATGGCAGGAAAATGTGGGCAATGGTAGGAATTCTGGGAAATGGCGGGAATTCCGGGGAATGGCGGGAATTCTGGGAATGGCGGGAATTCCAGGAATGGCGGGAAATGGGGGGAATTCCGGGAATGGCGGGAAATGGGGGAATTCCAGGAATGGTGGGAAAAGGGGGGAATGGCAGGAAAATGTGGGCAATGGTAGGAATTCTGGGAAATGGCGGGAATTCCGGGAAATGGCGGGAAACGGGCGGAATGGCGGGAATTCTGGGAATGGCAGGAATGGCGGGAAAAGGGGGGAATGGCGGGAAAATGGGGGAAGGTGGGAAATGGCGGGAATTTCGGGAAATGGCAGGAATTCTGGGAAATGGTGGGAAACGGGGGGATGGCGGGAATTCTGGGAATGGCGGGAATTCTGGGAATGGCGGGAATTCTGGGAATGGCGGGAAACGGGGGGGATGGCGGGAATCCAGGGAATGGCGGGAAAATGGGGGAATGGTGGGAATTCTGGGAATGGCGGGAATTCTGGGAATGGCGGGAAAGTGGGAGAATGGCAGGAATTCCAGGAAATGGCGGGAATGGCAGGAATGGCGGGAAAATGGGGGAATGGCGGGAAATGGCAGGAATTCTGGGAAGGGCGGGAATGGCGGGAAACGGAGGGAATGGCGGGAATTCAGGGAATTCTGGGAAAATGCAGGGAATGGCAACAAATGGGGGGAATGGCGGGAATTCCGGGAAATGGCGGGAAACAGGCGGAATGGCGGGAATTCTGGGAATGGCGGGAATTCTGGGAATGGCGGGAAATGGGGGGAATTCCGGGAATGGCGGGAAAAGGGGGGAATGGCAGGAAAATGTGGGCAATGGTAGGAATTCTGGGAAATGGCGGGAATTCCGGGAAATGGCGGGAAACAGGCGGAATGGCGGGAAAATGGGGGAAGGTGGGAAATGGCGGGAATTTCGGGAAATGGCGGGAATTCTGGGAAATGGTGGGAAACGGGGGAATGGTGGGAAACGGGGGGATGGCGGGAATACTGGGAATGGCGGGAATTCCGGGAATGGCGGGAATTCCGGGAATGGCAGGAATTCCGGGAATGGCGGGAAACGGGGGGGATGGCGGGAATCCAGGGAATGGTGGGAAAATGGGGGAATGGTGGGAAACGGGGGGAAGGTGGGAAATGGGGGGAATGGCAAGAAAATTGGGGAATGGCGGGAAAATGGGGGAATGGCGGGAATTCCCGGAATGGCAGGAAATGGCGGGAATGGCAGGAATGGCGGGAAAATGGGGGAATGGCGGGAAATGGCAGGAATTCTGGGAAGGGCGGGAATGGCGGGAAACGGAGGGAATGGCGGGAATTCAGGGAATGGCGGGAAAATGCAGGGAATGGCAACAAATGGGGGGAATGGCGGGAAAAGGGGAATGGCGGGAAAAGGGGGGGAATGGCGGGAATTCCGGGAATGGCGGGAAATGGGGGAATGGCGGGAATTCTGGGAATGGCGGGAAATGGGGGGAATTCCGGGAATGGCGGGAAACAGGGGGAAGGGCAGCTGGAAAAGTAGGGGGAAAACCTGGGAATTTGGGGGGCAGATTCAGGAATTTGGAGGGGAAAATTGCAGAGTTTGGGGGAGAAAATCCGGAAAATTGGGGGAAAAGTTTGGAGCAAAAAAATCTCGAAATTAGGGGGGGAAGATCTGGAAATTTGAGGAAGAAAATTCGGAAATTTGGGGGGGAAATTCCAGAGTTTGGGGGAGAAAATCCAAAAGTTTGGGGGAAAAACTCCTAAAATTTGGGGGATAAAATCCCGAAATTTGGGGGAGAAGATTTGGAATTTTGGGGGGGGAAATCCGGAAATTTGGGGAGGAAATCCAGGAATTTAGGGGAGAGAATTCGGACATTTGGGGGGAAAAATTCCAAAATTTTGGGGAAAAAATCCCAACATTTGGGGAAGAAAAATCAGAAATTTTGGGGAGAAAATGCAGAAATTTGGAGGAGAAAATTGCAGAGTTTGGGGGAGCAAATGTTGAAATTTGGGGGGGAAAACTACAAAATTTGGGGGAGAAGTTTCCAAAATTTGGGGCGGAAAATTCGGAAATTTGGGGGAAAAAATTCCAGAGTTTGGGAGGGAAAACCTCGAAATTTGGGGGAGAAAATCCAGAAATATGGGGGGTAAAAATCCTGGAATTTGGGGGGGAAATGCCAAAATTCAGGGGAGAATATCCCAAAATTTGGGGGAGAAAAGCCTGAAAATTGGAGGAGAAAATCCCAAAATTTGGGGGGAAAAAATCCTGGAATTTGGGGGGGAAATTCCAAAATTTGGGGCAAAAATTGCTGAAATTTGGGGAAAAAAAATCTGAAGTTTGGGAAAAAATATCCTGGAATTTTGGGGGAAAAAATCTTGAAAATTGGGTGGAGAACCCCGAAATTTGGGGGGGGGGGAATCGAAAGTTTAGGGGGAAAAATGTCAAAAAAATTGGAGGGAAAAATTTGGAAATTTGGGGGAGAAAATCTGAAAATTTGGGAGAGAAAATCCCAAAATCTGGAGGGAAAAATCTGAAATTTGGGGGGGAAATCGTGGAATTTGGGGCAAAAAGATGCCAAAATTTGGGGAGAAATCCTGAAATTAGGGGGAAAAAATTCCAGAGCTTTGGGAGGGAAAATCCCAAAATTCGGGGGGGAAAATGTAAAATTTGGGTGGGAGAAATTCCAGGTTTTGGAGGGAAAATCCCAAAATTTGGGAGGAGAAATCCCCAAAAAATTGAGGCAAAATTTTCAAAATTTGGGGGAAAAAATCCAAAATTTGGGCAGAGAAAATTTGGAAATTTTGGGGGGAAAATCCCAAAATTTGGGGGGCAAAATAATCCAAACTTTGGAGGGGAAAATCCCCAAATTTGGCCAGAAAAATCCTGAAATTTGGGAGGGAAAATCCCCCAAAGTTTTGAGGCAAAAAAATCCCCAAAAATTTGGGCTGAAAACCCCCAAACTTCGGGATAAAAATTCCAAAGATATTGGGGGGGAAAACCCCAAAATTTGGGGGGAAAAAAAATCCCAAAGTTTGGGAGAGAAAATCTGGAAATGGGGGGGGGGGGGTGAAAATCCCAAAATTTGGAGGGAAAATTCCAAATTTTGGAGGGAAAATCCCCAAATTGGGGTGGGGGATGGGCGAGGGTCCCGAATTCTGGGGTGGGGGTCCCAAATTTGGGGTCGGGGGGGGTCCGAAATTGGGGTTGAGGGTCCCAAATTTGAGTGGGGGAGGGGTGAGGGTCCCAAAATTCTTGGGGGGGGTGTCGGGTTTGGGGTGGGGGAGGGGTGGGGGTCCCGAATTTGGGGTGGGGGTCCCGAATTTGGGGTGGGGGGGTCCCGAATTTGGGGTGGGGGTCCCACGGTGCCCCTCCCCCAGCAGGGCTTTGCCAGGGACGTGGCCGGGGTCCTGCTCAGGGGGGGGAGGGGCGGCGCCGGCCCCTCCCCCGATGGCGCCCAGGACCTCTTCGTGCAGGTGGGGGAGGGGTCCCAAAAATGGGGGGGAGGGGTCCCAAAAATGGGGGAGGGAGGGGTAAAAAATGAGGGGGGAGGGGGCCCAAAAATGGGGGAGGGGTCCTAAAAATGGGGGTGGGAGAGGGGTAAAAATTGGGGGGAGGGGTCTCAAAAATGGGGGAAGGGTCCCAAAAATGGGGGGAGGGGTCCCAAAAATGGGGGGAGGGGTCCTAAAAATGGGGGGGGAGGGGTCCCAAAAATGGGGGGAGGGGGCCCAAAAATGGGGGGGGAGGGGTCCCAAAAATGGGGGGAGGGGGCCCAAAAATTGGGGGGGGAGGGGGCCCAAAAATGGGGGGGGGGGAGGGGTAAAAAATGGGGGAGGGATCCCAAAAATGGGGGAGGGGTCCCAGGAGTGGGGGAGGGGCGCCAAATATGGGGGGGGGGGAAGGGTAAAAAATGGGGAGGGGGCTTCAAAATGGGGGGGAGGGTCCCAAAAATGGGGGAAGGGTCCCAAAAATGAGGGGGGAGGGGTCCCAGGAGTGGGGGAGGGGCCCCAAAAATGGGGATGGGGGAGGGGTAAAAAATGGGGGGGGAGGGGTCCCAAAAATGGGGGAAGGGTCCCAAAAATGGGGGGAGGGGGCCCAAAAATGGGGGAGGGGTCCCAAAAATGGGGGAGGGGTCCCAGGAGTGGGGGAGGGGTCCCAAAAATGGGGGGGGGGGGGTTTCCAAAATTGGGGGGGGAAAGGGGTAAAAACTGGGGGGCCTGGGGTCCCAAAAATGGGAGGGAGGGGTCCCAAAAATTGGCTGGGAGGGGTCCCAAAAATGGGGATGGGGGAGGGGTAAAAAATGGGGAGGGGGCTTCAAAATGGGGGAGAGGGTCCCAAAAATGGGGGGGGTCCCAAAAATGGGGGGGGTCCCAAAAATGGGGGGGAAGGGGTAAATAATGGGGGGGGGAGGGGTCCCAAAAATGGGGGAAGGGTCCCAAAAATGGGGGAGGGGTCCCAGGAGTGGGGGAGGGATCCCAAAAATGGGGGGGGGGAGGGGTCCCAAAAATGGGGGGAGGGTCCCAAAAATGGGGGATGGGGGGTCCCAAAATTGGGGGGGGGAAGGGGTAAAAATTGGGGGGGGGAGGGGTCCCAAAAATGGGGGAGGGATCCCAAAAATGGGGGAGGGGGTCCTAAAAATGGGGGTGGGGGAGGGGGCCCAAAAATGGGGATGGGGGAGGGGTAAAAAATGGGGGAGGGGTCCCAAAAATGGGGGAAGGGCCTCAAAATGGGGGGTGGGGGGTCCCAAAATTGGGGGGGGGGGGAAGGGGTAAAAATTGGGGGGGAGGGGTCCCAAAAATGGGGGTGGGGTCCCAAAAATGGGGGAGGGGGTCCTAAAAATGGGGGTGGGGGAGGGGTAAAAAATGGGGGAGGAGGGGTCCCAGGAGTGGGGGAGGGGCCCCAAAAATGGGGATGGGGGAGGGGTAAAAAATGGGGGAGGGGTCCCAAAAATGGGGGAGGGGTCCCAGGAGTGGGGGAGGGATCCCAAAAATGGGGGGGGGGGAGGGGGCAAAAAATGGGGGAAGGGTCCCAAAAATTGGGAAGGGCCTCAAAATGGGGGGTGGGGGGTCCCAAAATTGGGGGGGGGGGAAGGGGTAAAAATTGGGGGGGAGGGGTCCCAAAAATGGGGGTGGGGTCCCAAAAATGGGGGAGGGGTCCCAAAAATTGGCTGGGAGGGGTCCCAAAAATGGGGGTGGGGGAGGGGGCCCAAAAATTGGGGAAGGGCCTCAAAATGGGGGGTGGGGGAGGGGTAAAAAATGGGGGTGGGGTCCCAAAAATGGGGATGGGGTCCCAGGAGTGGGGGAGGGGCGCCAAATATGGGAGGGGGGGGAAGGGTAAAAAATGGGGAGGGGGCTTCAAAATGGGGGGGAGGGTCCCAAAAATGGGGGAGGGTCCCAAAAATGGGGGGGGAGGGGTCCCAAAAATGGGGGAAGGGCCTCAAAAATGGGGGGTGGGGGGTCCCAAAATTGGGGGGGAGGGGTCCCAAAAATGGGGGAGGGGTCCCAAAAATGAGGGCGGAGGGGTCCCAGGAGTGGGGGAGGGGCCCCAAAAATGGGGATGGGGGAGGGGTAAAACTTGGGGGAAGGGGTCTCAAAAATGGGGGAAGGGTCCCAAAAATGGGGGAGGGGTCCCAAAAATGGGGGGTGGGGGTTTCCAAAATTGGGGGGGGAAAGGGGTAAAAACTGGGGGGCCTGGGGTCCCAAAAATGGGGGAGGGGTCCCAAAAATGGGGGAGGGGTCCCAAAAATGGGGGAGGGGTCCCAAAAATTGGCTGGGAGGGGTCCCAAAAATGGGGATGGGGGAGGGGTAAAAAATGGGGGAGGGGTCCCAAAAATGGGGGAGGGGTCCCAAAAATTGGGGAAGGGCCTCAAAATGGGGGATGGGGGGTCCCAAAATTGGGGGGGGGGAAGGGGTAAAAATTGGGGGGGAGGGGGTCCCAAAAATGGGGGTGGGGTCCCAAAAATTGGGGAGGGGTCCCAAAAATTGGCTGGGAGGGGTCCCAAAAATGGGGGTGGGGGAGGGGGCCCAAAAATGAGGGAGGAGGGGTCCCAGGAGTGGGGGAGGGGCCCCAAAAATGGGGATGGGGGAGGGGTCCCAAAAATTGGGGAAGGGCCTCAAAATGGGGGGTGGGGGAGGGGTAAAAAATGGGGGAGGGGTCCCAAAAATGGGGGAGGGGTCCCAGGAGTGGGGGAGGGGCGCCAAATATGGGGGGGGAGGGAAGGGTAAAAAATGGGGAGGGGGCTTCAAAATGGGGGGGAGGGGTCCCAAAAATTGGGGAGGGGTCCCAAAAATGGGGGGGGGGGTAAAAAATGGGGGAGGGGTCCCAAATTGGGGGTGGGGGAGGGGCGGCCCAGCACCCACGGCTGCCCCTCCCCCCCCCAGCTGATGGGCGGAGCCTTCCCCTGGTTCGACATCCGGGACCCCAAAATTTGGAGCCCCCCCGGGACCCCCCCGACCCCCAAGTGAGTGAAGGGGGGGGAGGGGCTGGGGGGGGGTGGATTTTGGGGGGTCCTGGGGGGGATTTTGGGGGGTCCCGGGTGGATTTTGGGGGGTCCTGGGTGGATTTTGGGGGGGTCCCGGGTAGATTTGGGGTGAATTTTGGGGGATCCCGGGTGAATTTTGGGGTTCTGGGAGGGATTTTGGGGGATCCTGGGTGGATTTTGGGGGGTCCCGGGTGGATTTTGGGGATCCCAGGTGGATTTTGGGGATTCCTGGGTGGATTTTGGGGGGGTCCCAGGTAGATTTGGGGTGAATTTTGGGGGTCCTGGGGGGGATTTTGGGGATCCCGGGTGGGTTTTGGGGTGAATTTTGGGGTTTTGGGGTGAATTTGGGGGTCCTGGGTGGATTTTGGGGTTCTGGGGGGGATTTTGGGGATCCCGGGTGGATTTGGGGGGTCCTGGGTGGATTTTGGGGGGGTCCCGGGTAGATTTGGGGTGAATTTTGGGGGATCTCAGCTGAATTTTGGGGCTCTGGGGTGGATTTTGGGGGGTCCTGGGTGAATTTTGGGGATCCCGGGTGGATTTTGGGGGATCCCGGGTGGATTTTGGGGTTCTGGGGGGGATTTTGGGGGGTGCCAGGTGGGATTTGGGGGATCCTGGGTGAATTTTGGGGATCCCGGGTGGATTTTGGGGGGTCCTGGGTGGATTTTGGGGGGGTCCCAGGTAGATTTGGGGTGAATTTTGGGGGTCCTGGGGGGGATTTTGGGGATCCCGGGTGGGTTTTGGGGTGAATTTTGGGGTTTTGGGGTGAATTTGGGGGTTCCTGGGTGGGTTTTGGGGTGAATTCTGGGGTTCCTGGGTGAATTTTGGGGGTTCCTGGGTGGATTTTGGGGGGTCCTGGGGGGGATTTGGGGGGTCCCAGGTGAATTTGGGGGGGTCCCAGGTAGATTTGGGGTGAATTTGGGGGTTCCGGGGTGGATTTTGGGGATCCCGGGTCGGATTTGGGGGGTCCTGGGTGGATTTTAGGATTCCAGGTGGATTTGGGGTGAATTTTGGGGTGGGTCTTGGATGGGATTTGGGGGATCCTGGATGGATTTTGGGGGTCCTGGGTGAATTTTGGGGGGTCCGAGGTGAATTTGGGGGTTCCCAGGTGGGTTTTGGGGGGGTCCCGGGTGAATTTTGGGGTTCTGGGGGGGATTTGGGGGGGTCCTGGGTAGGATTTTGGGGGGTCCCGGGTGGATTTTGGGGGTTCCTGGGTGGATTTTGGGGGGGTCCTGGGTAGGATTTTGGGGGGTCCCGGGTGGATTTTGGGGGTTCCTGGGTGGATTTTGGGGGGTCCCGGGTGGATTTTGGGGGGTCCTGGGTGGATTTTGGGGGGGTCCCGGGTAGATTTGGGGTGAATTTTGGGGGATCCCGGGTGAATTTTGGGGTTCTGGGGGGGATTTTGGGGGGTCCTGGGGGGGATTTGGGGGATCCCGGGTGAATTTTGGGGGGTCCCGGGTGGATTTTGGGGTTCTGGGGGGGATTTTGGGGGGTGCCAGGTGGGATTTGGGGGATCCTGGGTGGATTTTGGGGGGTCCCGGGTGGATTTTGGGGGGTCCTGGGTGGATTTTGGGGGGGTCCCGGGTAGATTTGGGGTGAATTTTGGGGGTCCTGGGGGGGATTTTGGGGATCCCGGGTGGGTTTTGGGGTGAATTTTGGGGTTTTGGGGTGAATTTGGGGGTTCCTGGGTGAATTTTGGGGGTTCTGGGGTGGATTTTGGGGGATCCCAGGTGGGATTTGGGGTGTCCCAGGTGGGATTTTGGGGATCCCAGGTAGATTTGGGGTGAATTTGGGGGGTCCTGGGTGGATTTTAGGATTCCAGGTGGATTTGGGGTGAATTTTGGGGTGGGTCTTGGATGGGATTTGGGGGATCCTGGATGGATTTTGGGGTTCCTAGGTGGGTTTTGGGGTTCCCGGGTGAATTTTGGGGTTCCCGGGTGAATTTTGGGGGGTCCCGGGTGGGTTTTGGGGGTGCTGACGCGGCCCCTCCCCCAGCGGGGCGCTGCCCCTGGCCGTGCTGCCGCCCTCCAGTGACCACACCTACGCCAGGTGGCGCCAGGAGCCGGCCCCGCCCCCCGCAGGTGAGCCACGCCCACCTCAGCTCACCTGGAGAGGCCACGCCCACTTTGGGGCTGAGCCACGCCCACCCTGAGCTCAACTGGAGAGGCCACGCCCACTTTGGGCTGAGCCACGCCCACCTGAGCTCACCTGGAGATGCCACGCCCACTTTTTGGCTTAGCCACGCCCACCTGAGCTCACCTGGAGAGGCCACGCCCACTTTGGCTGAGCCACGCCCACCTGAGCTCACCTGAGGAGGCCACGCCCACTTCGGGCTGAGCCACGCCCACCTGAGCTCACCTGGAGAGGCCACGCCCACTTTGGGGCTGAGCCACGCCCACCTGAGCTCACCCGAGGAGGCCACGCCCACTCTGGGGCTGAGCCACGCCCACCTGAGCTCACCTGGAGAGGCCACGCCCACTTGGGGCTGAGCCACGCCCACCTGAGCTCACCTGAGGAGGCCACGCCCCCTCCCTCCCCAAGCCCCGCCCCTTCCCGCCTCACCCGCGCAGGTGGGCGTGGCCTGGCGCGCTGACCCCGCCCCTTTCCCCGCCCAGGTGAGGAGGGGGCGGAGCCGGAGGTGCCGGCGGCGGCGGGAGGGGGCGGGGCCGACGAGCGGCAGTGCACGCTGTGCCTGCGCTGCGGGGACGCACCTGCCCAGGTGAGCGGGGCGGGGCTTGGGGGGCATTTGGGGGGATTTGGGGGGATTTTGGGGGATTTTGGGGCTCAGGTGAGTGGGGGCTGGGTTTGGGGGGGATTTGGGGGGGTTTGGGGCTCAGGTGTGGGGTTTTGGGGGGATTTGGGGGGATTTTGGGGGATTTGGGGCTCAGGTGAGTGGGGGCAGGGTTTTGGGGGGATTTGGGGGGGATTTTGGGGGGATTTTGGGGCTCAGGTGTGGGGCTTTGGGGGGATTTTGGGGGATTTGGGGCTCAGGTGTGGGGTTTTGGGGGGATTTGGGGGGATTTTGGGGGGGATTTGGGGCTCAGGTGAGTGGGGGCGGGGCTTGGGGGGATTTTGGGAATTTTGGGGCTCAGGTGAGGGGGTTTGGGGGATTTTGGGGGCATTTTGGGGGGATTTTGGGGGATTTTGGGGCTCAGGTGAGGAGTTTGGGGGGATTTTGGGGGATTTTGGGCGATTTGGGGCTCAGGTGAGTGGGGGCGGGGCTCAGGTGTGGGGTTTTGGGGGGATTTGGGGGGATTTGGGGCTCAGGTGAGGGGTTTGGGGGGATTTGGGGGGATTTTGGGGCTCAGGTGAGTGGGGGCGGGGTTTGGGGGGATTTTGGGGGATTTGGGGCTCAGGTGAGGGGTTTTGAGGGATTTGGGGGGATTTTGGGGGATTTGGGGCTCAGGTGAGTGGGGACGGGGCTTGGGGGGGATTTGGGGGGGATTTGGGGCTCAGGTGAGTGGGGGAGGGGCTCAGGTGAGGGGTTTTGGGGGGGATTTGGGGAGATTTTGGGCTCAGGTGAGTGGGGGTGGGGCTTGGGGGGGATTTGGGGCTCAGGTGAGGGGTTTGGGGGGATTTGGGGGGGATTTGGGGCTCAGGTGAGTGGGGGTGGGGCTGGGGGCGGGCTTTGGGGCGGGGTTTGGGGGGATTTTGGGGGATTTGGGGCTCAGGTGAGGGGTTTTGGGGGGGATTTGGGGACATTTTGGGCTCAGGTGAGTGGGGGCAGGGTTTGGGGGGATTTTGGGTGATTTGGGGCTCAGGTGAGTGGGGGTGGGGCTTGGGGGGGATTTGGGGGGGATTTGGGGCTCAGGTGTGGGGTTTTGGGGGGATTTTGGGGGATTTTGGGGCTCAGGTGAGTGGGGGCTGGGTTTTGGGGGGATTTTGGGCGATTTGGGGCTCAGGTGAGTGGGGGTGGGGCTGGGGGCAGGCTTTGGGGCGGGGTTTGGGGGATTTTGGGGGATTTGGGGCTCAGGTGAGCAGAGACAGGAGATTTAGGGGGCTCAGGTGAGTTTGGGGCTCAGGTGAGGGGTTTTGGGCGGGGTTTGGGGGAGGTTTAGGGGGGATTTGGGGCTCAGGTGAGGGGTTTAGGGAGTTTTGGGGGGAGTTTGGGGGATTTGGGGCTCAGGTGAGGGGGTTTTGGGGCTGTTTAGGGGGGATTTGGGGCTCAGATGAGGGATTTTGGGGGTGTTTTAGGGAGTATTTGGGGCTCAGGTGAGGGGGTTTTGGGAGGGATTTGGGGGGATTTGGGGCTCAGGTGAGTGCGATCAGGTGAGATTTGGTGGGCACAGGTGAGGGTGGGGTTCAGGTGAGTTTGGGGCACAGGTGAGGAGGTTTTGGAGGGTTTGGGGTGGGGGTTTGGGGGGTATTTGGGGCTCAGGTGAGCTCCAGCTGAGTGGGGGGGGGGAATCCCAGGGTGGGATTTTGGGGTGGAAAAGCCCTTTTGGATCATTCCTGACTCATTTTAGGGGCTCCTTTGGGGCTGGAATTTGGGGGTTTTTTTTGGGGGGGCGGTTTTTTTTTTGGGGTGGGGTCTCCCCGGGGGAGGTGTCACTGATTTGGGGAGGGGTCCTGCAGGACGAGGGGCGGCTCCTGTACATGGGGCAGAACGAGTGGACCCACGTTAACTGCGCCCTGTGGTCGGCCGAGGTCTTCGAGGAGGGGGACGGGACCCTCAGGAACGTCCACGCCGCCGTGGCCAGGGGCCGGCAGATGGTGGGGAGGGGTCTCGGGGGGGATTTGGGTCAAGGGCGAGTCGATTTGGGGGGATTTGGGGTTTTTTTGGAAGGGATTTCGGGGGGATTTGGGGAGGTCCTGGGGTTTTTTGGGGGAATTCTTGAGAGGGGTTGGAGGCTGCCAGGGCTTTTTTGGGGGTGGGAGGGGGTCCCTGGTGGTTGGGAGTGGTCTCAGGGATCTGGGGGTGTCACCCAGGGGTGTTGTGGGGGGTCCCAAATATTTTGGGAGGCACCTGTGGGAAAAAGGTCCCCGGTGTGACCGACACCAGGTCTACCCATAGGCCGCTGTTCGGACAGTAGGTCTACCCATAGGTTACTATTGGGGGGACATCAGGTCTACCCATAGGCCGCTGTTCGGACAGTAGGTCTACCCATAGGTTACTATTGGGGGGACACCAGGTCTACCCACAGGCTGCTGTTCGGACAATAGGTTTACCCATAGGCTAGTATTGCGAGGACAGCAGGTCTACCTATAGCCTAGTGTTGGGGGGGGGCAACAGGTCTACCCATAGGCTAGTGTTGAGGGAACACCAGGTCTACCCGTAGGCTAGTATTGGGGGGGGACACCAGGTCTACCCATAGGCGGCTGTTCGGACAGCAGGTCTACCCATAGGTTACTACTGGGGAGACACCAGGTCTACCCATTGGTTTATATTGAGCGGACAGCAGGTGTACCCGTAGGTTGAATGACAGACACCAAGTCTACCCATCCGTTTATAAAAGGGGGGAACACCAGGTCTACCCACTGATTTACATGGGAGGAGACACCAGGTCTACCCATAGGTTGAAATGGACAGCAGATCTACTCATTCGTTTATAAGGGGGGAGGGCACACCAAGTCTACTCATTGGTTTCTATGGAGGGGACACTAGGTCTACCCACCGTCTAATACTGGGAAAGCAGCTCTACCTATGGGTTTCGATGGAAGGGACACCAGGTCTACCCATTGAATGCTATTGAGGGGGTCATCAGGTCTGCCCACTTACTACTACGGCGGCATCAGGTCTACTCGGCGATTTCTAGTAGGGAGACACCAGGTCTACCCGTTTTCCATAGCGGACATCAGGTCTACCTATAGCGAGTGCTATGAGGGACATCAAGTCTACCTAGTGGCTACTACGGAGGCAGTAGGTCTACCCATAGACTTCTATGAGGGAGACACCAGGTCTACCCTAAAGAGGGACACCAGGTCTACTCACGGGGTACTACGGGGGCAGTAGGTTTATCCATAGACTTCTATGAGGGAGACACCAGGTCTACCCTAAGGCGGGACACCAGGTCTACCCGTAGGTAGGGCTATGAGGGACATCAGGTCTACCCAAACGAGGGCCACCAGGTCTACCCCTAGATATTGTTATGAGAGACATCACGTCTACCCAACACTCGTCTACGTGGGGGGAGTGCGATTTTGGGGGGTTCCCCGAGATTTTTGGGGGTTCCCCGCGGGGGGGGTCTCACCCTGGTATCCCCCTCCCGTAGCGCTGCGAGCACTGCGGCCGCCCCGGGGCCACCGTCGGCTGCTGCTTGGCCGCCTGCGCCGCCAATTATCACTTCATGTGCGCCCGGCGCTGCCAGGCCGCCTTCCTCAGGGACAAGAGGGTCTTCTGCCAGCGCCACGGGCGCCTCCTGGGCGGGGACGTGAGTCTGGGGGCTTCGGGGGGGGATTTGGGGGGTCCTGGGTGGGTTACAGGGGGATTTGGAGGGGTTATGGGGGGTTAAAAGGGGGGCTGGGGGCTCGGGGGGAGAAATTGGGGGGTCCTGGAGGGAGATTTGGAGGGTCCTGGAGGGGGTTTGGGGGTCTTGGAGGGGATTTGGGGGTGTCCTGGAGGGGGATTTGGGGGGAT
This sequence comes from Coloeus monedula, assembly GCF_965178545.1. NCBI lineage: Eukaryota > Metazoa > Chordata > Aves > Passeriformes > Corvidae > Coloeus > Coloeus monedula. The sequence continues at coordinate 2,380,974 of NC_138815.1, read as the reverse complement.
TTAGGGGTCTTTGGGGGGTCCTGGAGGGGATTTTTGGGTCCTGGAGAGGATTTGGGGGAGATTTGGGGGTCCTGAAGGAGATTTGGGGGGTCCTGGGGGAGATTTAGGGGTCCTGGAGGGGGTTTGGGAGGATTTAGGGGTCTTTGGGGGGTCCTGGAGGGGATTTTTGGGCGTCTTGGAGGGGATTTGGGGGAGATTTGGGGGTCCTGAAGGGGATTTGGGGGGTCCTGGGGGAGATTTAGGGGTCCTGGAGAGGGATTGGGGGGTCCTGGAGGGGATTTTGGGATCTTGGAGGGGATTTGGGGGGTCCTGGGTGGGTTACAGGGGGATTTGGGGGGCTTATGTGGGGTTAAAAGGGGGGCTGGGGGCTCGGGGGAGGGGGAAATTGGGGGGTCCTGGAGGGAGATTTGGGGGTGTCCTGGAGGGGGTTGGGGGGATTTAGGGGTCTTTGGGGGGTCCTGGAGGGGATTTTTGGGCGTCCTGGAGGGGATTTGGGGGAGATTTGGGGGTCCTGAAGGGGATTTGGGGGGTCCTGGGGGAGATTTAGGGGTCCTGGAGAGGGATTGGGGGGTCCTGGAGGGGATTTTGGGATCTTGGAGGGGATTTGGGGGGTCCTGGGTGGGTTACAGGGGGATTTGGAGGGGTTATGGGGGGTTAAAAGGGGGGCTGGGGGCTCGGGGGGAGAAATTGGGGGGTCCTGGAGGGAGATTTGGGTGTCCTGGAGGGAGTTTGGGGGGCATTTGGGGGTCTTGGAAGGGATTTGGGGGTGTCCTGGAGGAGGGTTGGGGGGATTTAGGGGTCTTTGGGGGGTCCTGGAGGGGATTTTTGGGCATCCTGGAGAGGATTTGGGGGAGATTTGGGGGTCCTGAAGGGGATTTGGGGGGTCCTGGGGGAGATTTAGGGGTCCTGGAGAGGGATTGGGGGGTCCTGGAGGGGATTTTGGGATCTTGGAGGGGATTTGGGGTGGTCTTGGAGGGGGATTTGGGGGGTCCTGGGTGGGTTACAGGGGGATTTGGGGGGGTTATGTGGGGTTAAAAGGGGGGCTGGGGGCTCGGGGGAGGGGGAAATTGGGGGGTCCTGGAGGGAGATTTGGGTGTCCTGGAGGGGGTTTGGGGGTCTTGGAAGGGATTTGGGGGTGTCCTGGAGGGGGTTTGGGGGGATTTAGGGGTCTTTGGGGGGTCCTGGAGGGGATTTTGGGGGGTCCTGGAGGGGATTTGGGGGAGATTTGGGGGTCCTGAAGGGGATTTGGGGGGTCCTGGGGGAGATTTAGGGGTCCTGGAGGGGGTTTGGGAGGATTTAGGGGTCTTTGGGGGGTCCTGGAGGGGGATTGGGGGGTCTTGGAGGGGATTTGGGGGGTCCTGGGGGAGATTTAGGGGTCCTGGAGAGGGATTGGGGGGTCCTGGAGGGGATTTTGGGATCTTGGAGGGGATTTTGGGGGGTCTTGGAGGAGGATTTGGGGGGTCCTGGTTGGGTTACAGGGGGATTTGGGGGGGTTATGTGGGGTTAAAAGGGGGGCTGGGGGCTCGGGGGGAGAAATTGGGGGGTCCTGGAGGGAGATTTGGGGGTCCTGAAGGGGATTTGGGGGGTCCTGGGGGAGATTTTGGGGTCCTGGAGGGGGTTTGGGAGGATTTAGGGGTCTTTGGGGGGTCCTGGAGGGGATTTGGGGGGTCTTGGAGGGGATTTGGGGGGGGATTTGGGGGTCTTGGAGGGCATTTTGGGGTGTCCTGGAGGGGGTTTGGGGGGATTTAGGGGTCTTTGGGGGGTCCTGGAGGGGATTTTTTGGGTCCTGGAGAGGATTTGGGGGAGATTTGGGGGTCCTGAAGGGGATTTGGGGGGTCCTGGGGGAGATTTAGGGGTCCTGGAGGGGGTTTGGGAGGATTTAGGGGTCTTTGGGGGGTCCTGGAGGGGATTTTGGGGTGTCCTGGAGGGGGGTTGGGGGGTCTTGGAGGGGATTTGGGGGGTCCTGGGGGAGATTTAGGGGTCTTGGAGAGGGATTGGGGGGTCTTGGAGGGATTTTGGGGGGTCCTGGAGGGGATTTGGGGGAGATTTGGGGGTCCTGAAGGGGATTTGGGGGGTCCTTGCGGGGATTTAGGGGTCCTGGAGGGGATTTTGGGGGGGATTTTGGGGTCCTGAAGAGGATTTGGGGTGGTTTGGGAGGTTTTGGGGGGTCCTGAAGGGGATTTGGGGGGTTCTGGAGGGGATTATGAGGGGTCCGGGGGGGTTTTTGGGGGTCCTGAGTTGGATTTTGGGGGTCCCGAGCTGCCCCAGCCCCCCCAGGAGTTGGTTCAGGCTGGGGAGGTTGAGGATTTTTGGGGATTTTTAGGCTGATTTGGAGGTTTTGGGGGATTTTTTTGTGGCATTTGGGGGCAATTTGAGGGGTCCCAGGGGAGTTTTGGGGGTGCCGAGTTCAATTTTGGGGGGTTTTGGGGGGATTTTGGGGGTGGTTTTGGGGGTGCTTTTTAAGGGTTTGGGGTTTTTTGGGGGGTTTTTGGGGGTGCCGAGTTGGATTTTGGGGAATTTTGGGCTGGTTTTGGGGGTGTTTTTTAAGGGTTTGGGGTTTTTTGGGGGGGGTTGGGGCTTTTTGGGGGTCCTGAGTTGGATTTTGGGGGGTCCCGGGGGGTGGTTTTGGGGGGATTTTGGGGTGGTTTTGGGGGTGTTTTTTAAGGGTTTGGGGTTTTTTGGGGGGTTTTGGGGGGTTTTTAGGGGTGCCAAGTTGGATTTTGGGGAATTTTGGGGGGTTTTGGGGGTGCCGAGTTGGATTTTGGGGGGATTTTGGGGGGATTTTGCGGGTGTTTTTTAAGGGTTTGGGGGTTTTGGGGGGATTTTGGGGTTTTTGGGGGTCCTGAGTTGGATTTTGGGGGATTTTGGGCTGGTTTTGGGGGTGTTTTTTAAGGGTTTGAGGTTTTTTGGGGGGTTTTGGGGGGTTTTTGGGGGTGCAGAGTTGGATTTAGGGGGGTTTTGGGGGGTTTTGGGGGTGTTTTTTAAGGGTTTGGGGTTTTTTGGGGGGTTTTGGGGGGTTTTTAGGGGTGCAGAGTTGGTTTTGGGGGGTTTTGGGGGTGCAGAGTTGGATTTAGGGGGGTTTTGGGGGTTTTTGGGGGTGCAGAGTTGGATTTTGGGGGTCCCGAGCTGCCCCAGCCCCCCCAGGAGTTGGTTCAGGCTGGGGAGGTTGAGGATTTTTGGGGATTTTTAGGCTGATTTGGAGGTTTTGGGGGATTTTTTTGTGGCATTTGGGGGCGATTTGAGGGGTCCCAGGGGAGCTTTGGGGGTGCCGAGTTCAATTTTGGGGGGTTTTGGGGGGATTTTGGGGTGGTTTTGGGGGTGTTTTTTAAGGGTTTGGGGGTTTTGGGGGGATTTTGGGGTTTTTGGGGGTCCTGAGTTGGATTTTGGGGTGATTTTGGGGTGGTTTTGGGGGTGTTTTTTAAGGGTTTGGGGGTTTTTGGGGGGTTTTTGGGGGTTTTTAGGGGTGCAGAGTTGGATTTGGGGGGGTTTTGGGGGTTTTGGGGGTGCCGAGTTGGATTTTGGGGTGATTTTGGGGGGATTTTGCGGGTGTTTTTTAAGGGTTTGGGGTTTTTTGGGGGTTTTTTGGGGGTTTTTAGGGGTGCCGAGTTGGATTTAGGGGGGTTTTGGGGGTTTTTGGGGGTGCAGAGTTGGATTTTGGGGGTCCCGAGCTGCCCCAGCCCCCCCAGGAGTTGGTTCAGGCTGGGGAGGTTGAGGATTTTTGGGGATTTTTAGGCTGATTTGGAGGTTTTGGGGGATTTTTTTGTGGCATTTGGGGGCGATTTGAGGGGTCCCAGAGGAGTTTTGGGGGTGCCGAGTTCAATTTTGGGGGGTTTTTGGGGGATTTTGGGCTGGTTTTGGGGGTGTTTTTTAAGGGTTTGGGGTTTTTTGGGGGATTTTGGGGGTGCCGAGTTGGGTTTTGGGGGGATTTTGGGGTGGTTTTGGGGGTGTTTTTTAAGGGTTTGGGGTTTTTTGGGGGGTTTTGGGGGGTTTTTAGGGGTGCAGAGTTAGATTTGGGGGGTTTTTGGGGGTTTTTGGGGGTGCCGAGTTGGATTTTGGGGTGATTTTGGGCTGGTTTTGGGGGTGTTTTTTAAGGGTTTGAGGTTTTTTGGGGGGGGTTGGGGCTTTTTGGGGGTCCTGAGTTGGATTTTGGGGGATCCCGGGGGGTGGTTTTGGGGGGATTTTGGGGTGGTTTTGTTGGTGTTTTTTAAGGGTTTGGGGTTTTTTGGGGGGTTTTGGGGGGTTTTTAGGGGTGCCGAGTTGGATTTTGGGGAATTTTGGGGGGTTTTGGGGGTGCCGAGTTGGATTTTGGGGGGATTTTGCGGGTGTTTTTTAAGGGTTTGGGGGTTTTGGGGGGATTTTGGGGTTTTTGGGGGTCCTGAGTTGGATTTTGGGGTGGTTTTGGGGGTGTTTTTTAAGGGTTTGGGGTTTTTTGGGGGGTTTTGGGGGGTTTTTAGGGGTGCAGAGTTGGATTTGGGGGGGTTTTGGGGGGTTTTTGGGGGTGCAGAGTTGGTTTTGGGGGTTTTTAGGGGTGCAGAGTTGGATTTGGGGGGGTTTTTGGGGGGTTTTTGGGGGTGCAGAGTTGGATTTGGGGGGTTTTTGGGGGTTTTTAGGGGTGCAGAGTTGGATTTAGGGGGGGTTTTGGGGGTTTTTGGGGGTGCAGAGTTGGATTTTGGGGGTCCTGAGTTGCCCCGTCCCCCCCAGGAGCTGGTGCGGGACGGGGGCTTCGCGGTGCTGCGCAGGGTCCTGGTGGATTTCGGGGGGATCAGCCTCAAGAGGAAATTTTTGGGGGGTCTGGAGCCCGAGGCCGTGAACGTCATGATCGGTGAGGGGGGGGAACCCCAAAATTTGGGGAGGGGAGGGGTCCCAGAGGGGATTTTGGGGTGTCCCAGAGGGGACTTGGGGGGTCCCAGAGGGGATTTGGGGGGTCCTAGAGGGAACTTGGGGGGTCCCAGAGGGGATTTGGGGGGGGTCTCGAGGGGATTTGGGGGGTCCTAGAAGGGATTTTGGGGTCCCAGGGGGATTTTGGGGGGGTCTCGAGGGGACTTGGGGGGTCCCAGAGGGGATTTTGGGGGGTCCCAGAAGGGATTTTGGGGTCCCAGAGGGGATTTTGGGGGGTCCCAGAAGGGATTTTGGGGGTCCCAGAGGGGATTTTGGGGGGGTCTCGAGGGGACTTGGGGGGTCCCAGAAGGGATTTTGGGGTCCCAGAGGGGATTTTGGGGGTCCCAGAAGGGATTTTGGGGTCCCAGAGGGATTTTGGGGGTCCCAGAGGGGACTTGGGGGGTCCCAGAGGGGATTTTGGGGGTCCCAGAAGGGATTTTGGGGGTCCCAGAGGGGACTTGGGGGGTCCCAGGGGGATTTTGGGGTCCCAGGGGGATTTTGGGGGGGTCTCGAGGGGACTTGGGGGGTCCCAGAGGGGATTTTGGGGTCCATGGGGAGGTTTTGGGGGGGTCTCGAGGGGATTTTGGGGGCCCTGGGGGGATTTTGGGGGGTCCCAGGGGGGTTTTGGGGTCTCCAGAGGGGTCTTGAGGAGGATTTGGGGGGTCCCAGGAGGTTCAGGGGAGGATTTTTGGGGGAATTTTAGGGTTTTGGGGGAATTTTGAGAGGTTTTTTTGCAGTTTTGGGGTCGCCTTTGGGAATTTGGGATTTTTGGGGGGTTGGGGGGGGGATTTGGGGGATTTTGGGGTTCCCTGAGAGGATTTTTGGGGGTTTTGGGGGGGATTTGGGGGGTTTTGAGGATTTTTGGGGATTTTGGGGTTCTCTGAGAGGGTTTTTGGGGGGGATTTTTGGGGGTTCTGAGGATTTTTGGGGCTTCTTGAGAGGATTTGGGGGGGGAATTTTGGGGGTTTTGGGGGGGGATTTTGGGGAATTTTGGGGTTCCCTGAGAGGATTTTTGGGGGAGTTTTGGGGTTTTGGGGGAGTTTTGGGGGTTTTTGGGGGGTCTCTGAGGGTCTCCCCCTCCCCCCCATTTCAGGCTCCATCCGCATCGACCGCCTGGGGGCGCTGACGGAGCTGTCGGAGCGCGAGGGGCGCCTGTTCCCAGTGGGATACCAGTGAGCCTTACTGGGAGCACTGGGAGGGACTGGGAGGGGACTGGGAGGGGACTGGGGGGCACTGGGAGGGACTGGGGGTCACTGGGAGGGACTGGGAGGGGACTGGGATGGACTGGGAGGGACTGGGAGGGGATTGGGAGGGGACTGGGGGGCACTGGGAGGGACTGGGAGGGGACTGGGATGGACTGGGAGGGACTGGGAGGGACTGGGAGGGGATTGGGAGGGACTGGGAGGGGATTGGGAGGGACTGGGGGGGACTGGGAGGAGTCAGGGGTTTCTCCAGTTCATACTGGGCCATACTGGGCCGTACTGGGGGGGGGTTTGGGGTCTCCCCGCCACATACTGGTTCTTATTGGTTCATACTGGTCTGTACTGGTTGGTACTGGTTGGTACTGGTTGATAGTGGTTGATACTGGTTGATACTGGTTGATACTGGTTGATACTGGTTGATACTGGTTCATACTGGTTGATACTGGTTTATAGTGGTTGATAGTGGTTGATAGTGGTTGATACTGGTTCGTACTGGTTTATACTGGTTTATAGTGGTTGATACTGGTTGATACTGGTTCGTACTGGTTTATACTGGTTTATAGTGGTTGATACTGGTTGATACTGGTTTATAGTGGTTGATACTGGTTTATAGTGGTTTATACTGGTTTGTACTGGTTTATACTGGTCCATACTGGTTTATACTGGTTTATAGTGGTTGATACTGGTTGATACTGGTCCATACTGGTTTATAGTGGTTGATACTGGTTCGTACTGGTTGATAGTTCATTGATAGTGGTTGATATTGGTTTGTGCTGGTTTGTGCTGGTTTATACTGGTTGATACTGGTTCTTACTGGTTCATACTGGTTTGTACTGGTTGATACTGGTCCATACTGGTTTATACTGGTTTATATTGGTCCATACTGGTTCATACTGGGAGTGATACTGGGAGCACTGGCGGTGGTTTGGGGGTCCCGGGGCCCTGGGGGGGGTCAGCAATGGGAATTTGGGGTCCCGTGGCCCCGGCCCGGCCCGTACTGGTTTATACTGGTCCGTACTGGTTTATACTGGTCCACACTGGTCCGTACTGGTTTATACTGGTCTGTACTGATTTATACTGGCCCACACTGGTCCGTACTGGTTTATACTGGTCCGTACTGGTTTATACTGGCCCACACTGGTCCGTACTGGTTTATACTGGTCCGTACTGGTTTATACTGGCCCACACTGGTCCGTACTGGTTTATACTAGTCCGTACTGGTTTATACTGGCCCACACTGGTCGGTACTGGTTTATACTGGTCCGTACTGGTTTATACTGGTTGGTGCTGGTTTATACTGGTCCGTATTGGTTTATACTGGCCGGTACTGGTCCATACTGGTTTATACTGGTTGGTGCTGGTTTATACTGGTTTATGCTGGTTTATATTGGTCGGTACTGGTTGGTACTGGTTTATACTGGTCGGTACTGGTTTATACTGGTCGGTACTGGTTTATACTGGTTGGTAGTGGTTTATACTGATCCGTACTGGTTTATACTGGTTGTTGTTGGTTGATACTGGTTTATAGTGGTTTATACTGGTCCGTACTGGTTTATACTGGTCAGTACTGGTTTATACTGGTCGGTACTGGTTTATACTGGTTGGTACTGGTTGGTACTGGTTTATACTGGTCCGTACTGGTCTGTACTGGTTTACACTGGTCCGTACTGGTTGATACTGGTCCGTACTGGTTGATACTGGTCCGTACTGGTTTATACTGGTCGGTACTGGTTTATACTGGTCGATACTGGTTTGTACTGGTCCATACTGGTTTATACTGGTTGGTGGTGGTTTATACTGGTCCGTACTGGTTTATACTGGTCCGTACTGGTTGGTAGTGGTTTATACTGGTTGGTAGTGGTTTATACTGGTTGATAGTGGTTTACACTGGTTGATGCTGGCTTATACTGGTTGATACTGGTTTATACTGGTTGATACTGGTCCATACTGGTTTATACTGGTTGATACTGGTCCATACTGGTCCGTACTGGTCCGTACTGGTCCGTACTGGTCCGTACTGGTCGGTACTGGTCGGTACTGGTCCATACTGGTCCATACTGGTCCGTACTGGTCCGTACTGGTCGGTACTGGTCCGTACTGGTCGGTACTGGTCGGTACTGGTCCGTACTGGTCGGTACTGGTCCGTACTGGTCGGTACTGGTCCATACTGGTTTACACTGGTTGATGCTGGTTTATAGTGGTTGATTCTGGTTTATACTGGTACGTACTGGTTGATACTGGTCGGTACTGGTTTATACTGGTTGGTACTGGTTTATACTGGTCGATACTGGTTTATACTGGTCGATACTGGTTTATACTGGTCGATACTGGTTTATACTGGTCGGTACTGGTTTATACTGGTCGGTACTGGTTTATACTGGTTGGTACTGGTTTATACTGGTTGATACTGGTTTGTACGGGTCTATACTGGTTTATACTGGTTGGTGGTGGTTTATACTGGTCCGTACTGGTTGGTAGTGGTTTATACTGGTTGATAGTGGTTTACACTGGTTGATGCTGGCTTATAGTGGTTGATACTGGTCTATACTGGTTCGTACTGGTCCGTACTGGTCTATACTGGTCCGTACTGCTCTGTACTGGTCCATACTGGTCCATACTGGTCCATACTGGTCCGTACTGGTCCGTACTGGTCTCTACTGGTTTACACTGGTTGATGCTGGTTTATAGTGGTTGATTCTGGTTTACACTGGTCGGTACTGGTTGATACTGGTCGGTACTGGTTGATACTGGTCGGTACTGGTTGATACTGGTCGGTACTGGTTTATACTGGTTGGTACTGGTTTATACTGGTTTGTACTGGTCCATACTGGTTTATACTGGTTGGTGGTGGTTTATACTGGTTGGTACTGGTTTATACTGGTCCGTACTGGTTTATACTGGTCCGTACTGGTTTATACTGGTCCGTACTGGTTTATACTGGTTGATACTGGTTTATACTGGTCCATACTGGTCCATACCGGTCCATACCGGTCCGTACCGGTCCATACTGGTCTGTACTGCTCCGTACTGGTCCATACTGGTCCGTACTGCTCCGTACTGGTCCGTACTGGTCCGTACTGGTCCGTACCGGTCCGTACCGGTCCATACTGGTCCATACCGGTCCATACTGGTCTGTACTGCTCCGTACTGGTCCATACTGGTCCGTACTGCTCCGTACTGGTCCGTACTGGTCCGTACTGGTCCGTACTGGTCCGTACTGGTCCGTACCGGTCCGTACTGGTCCGTACCGGTCCGTACCGGTCCATACCGGTCCGTACTGGTCCGTACTGCTCCGTACTGGTCCGTACTGCTCCGTACTGGTCCGTACTGCTCCATACTGGTCCGTACTGCTCCGTACTGGTCCGTACTGGTCCGTACTGGTCCGTACTGGTCCGTACTGGTCCATACCGGTCCGTACTGGTCCATACTGGTCCGTACTGGTCCGTACCGGTCCATACTGGTCCATACCGGTCCATACCGGTCCATACTGGTCCATACTGGTCTGTACTGCTCCGTACTGGTCCATACTGGTCCGTACTGCTCTGTACTGCTCCGTACTGGTCCGTACTGGTCCATACTGGTCCGTACTGGTTGGTACTGGTCCGTACTGGTTGGTACTGGTCCATACTGGTCCGTACTGGTCCATACTGGTCCGTACCGGTCCGTACCGGTCCGTACCGGTCCGTACCTGTCCGTACCGGTCCATACCGGTCCATACTGGTCCATACTGCTCCGTACTGGTCCATACCGGTCCATACCGGTCCGTACTGCTCCATACTGGTCCGTACTGCTCCATACTGGTCCGTACTGGTCCATACTGCTCCATACTGGTCCATACTGCTCCATACCGGTCCATACTGGTCCATACTGGTCCATACTGGTCCGTACCGGTCCGTACTGGTCGGTACTGCTCTGTACTGGTCCATACTGGTCCATACTGCTCCGTACCGGTCCGTACCGGTCCGTACTGGTCCGTACTGGTCCATACTGGCGGGCAGCGCTCCCCGGGGCTGACGGCGGTGCCCGGCGCAGGTGCTGGCGGCTCTACTGGAGCACGCGGGACGCGCGGCGCCGCTGCTGGTACCGCTGCCGCATCCTGGAGCAGCCGCCCGCGGCGCCGGGGGGCGGGGCCGGCACCCCCCCGGGACCCCCGCCCGAGGACAACCGCACCATCGCCCACGGCACCCCCGGTACGGGACCCCCACCCAAAATCAGCGGGACCCCCACCCAAAATCACCCCGGGACCCCCACCCAAAATCACCCGGAGACCCCCACCCAAAATCAGCGGGACCCCCACCCAAAATCACACCGGGACCCCCACCCAAAATCACCCGGAGACCCCCACCCAAAATCACACCGGGACCCCCCACCCAAAATCACCCCGGGACCCCCACCCAAAATCACCCTGAGACCCCCACCCAAAATCAGCGGGACCCCCACCCAAAATCACCCGGAGACCCCCACCCAAAATCACACCGGGACCCCCACCCAAAATCACACCCATGGGACCCCCACTCAAAATCACCCGGAGACCCCCACCCAAAATCACCCGGAGACCCCCACCCAAAATCACACCAGGACCCCCACCCAAAATCACACCGGGACCCCCACCCAAAATCACCCGGAGACCCCCACCCAAAATCAGCGGGACCCCCACCCAAAATCACACCGGGACCCCCACCCAAAATCACCCCGGGACCCCCACCCAAAATCACACTGAGACCCCCACCCACCCATGGGACCCCCACCCAAAATCACTCCGGGACCCCTCCCCAAAATCACTCCGGGACCCCCACCCAAAATCACCGAGAGACCCCCACCCAAAATCACCCTGAGACCCCCGGACCATCGCCCACGGCACCCCCGGTACGGGACCCCCACCCAAAATCAGCGGGACCCCCACCCAAAATCACACCGGGACCCCCACCCAAAATCACCCCGGGACCCCCACCCAAAATCACACCGGGACCCCCCACCCAAAATCAGCGGGACCCCCACCCAAAATCACCCCGGGACCCCCACCCAAAATCACCCGGAGACCCCCACCCAAAATCACCCAGAGACCCCCCAGGACCATCGCCCACGGCACCCCCGGTACGGGACCCCCACCCAAAATCACACCCATGGGACCCCCACCCAAAATCACCCAGAGACCCCCACCCAAAATCACCCCGGGAACCCCACCCAAAATCACACCGGGACCCCCACCCAAAATCACACCCATGGGACCCCCACCCAAAATCACCCGGAGACCCCCACCCAAAATCACCCAGAGACCCCCACCCAAAATCACCCAGGACCCCCACCCAAAATCACACCAGGACCCCCACCCAAAATCACCCGGAGACCCCCACCCAAAATCACCCAGAGACCCCCCAGGACCATCGCCCACGGCACCCCCGGTACGGGACCCCCACCCAAAATCAGCGGGAGACCCCCACCCAAAATCACACCGGGACCCCCACCCAAAATCACCGGGACCCCCACCCAAAATCACCCTGACACCCCCGGACCATCGCCCACGGCACCCCCGGTACGGGACCCCCACCCAAAATCACACCGGAGACCCCCACCCAAAATCACACCGGGACCCCCACCCAAAATCACACTGAGACCCCCACCCACCCATGGGACCCCCACCCAAAATCACTCCGGGACCCCTCCCCAAAATCACTCCGGGACCCCCACCCAAAATCACCGAGAGACCCCCACCCAAAATCACCCTGAGACCCCCGGACCATCGCCCACGGCACCCCCGGTACGGGACCCCCACCCAAAATCAGCGGGACCCCCACCCAAAATCACACCGGGACCCCCACCCAAAATCACCCCGGGACCCCCACCCAAAATCACACCGGGACCCCCCACCCAAAATCACCCCGGGACCCCCACCCAAAATCACCCCGGGACCCCTCCCAAAATCACCCCGGGACCCCCACCCAAAATCACACCGGGACCCCCACCCAAAATCATACCGGGACCCCCACCCAAAATCACCCAGAGACCCCCACCCAAAATCACACCGGGACCCCTCCCCAAAATCACCCTGACCCCCCCGGACCATCGCCCACGGCACCCCCAGTACGGGACCCCCACCCAAAATCAGCGGGACCCCCACCCAAAATCACACCGGGACCCCCACCCAAAATCACCCCGGGACCCCCACCCAGAATCACCCGGAGACCCCCACCCAAAATCACCCCGGGAGCCCCACCCAAAATCACACCGGAGACCCCCACCCAAAATCACACCGGGAGACCCCCACCCAAAATCACACCGGGACCCCCACCCAAAATCACCCCGGGACCCCCACCCACCCATGGGCCCCCCACCCAAAATCACACTGAGACCCCCACCCAAAATCACACCGGGACCCCCACCCAAAATCACCGGGACCCCCACCCACCCATGGGCCCCCCACCCAAAATCACCCTGAGACCCCCTCTGGGACCTCCCCGAGACCCCCAGGGACCCCAATAATGGGGAGGGGGCTCTGGGACCCCCCCCGAGACCGCCCACCCACCCATGGGACCCCCACCCAAACCCCCCCAGGGACCCCCTCCCCAAATTCTGGGGACCCCTCCCCTCATTTCACCCCTCCCCCCCCTCAGGCTCCAGCCCGGGACCCCCGCCCAGCCCGGGGGGGGGAGGGGAGGAGGGGGGGGGGGACCCCCAGGTCCCCAAGGGCCGGCCCAGGGGACCCCTCCCCCCCGCCCCTCCCCCCCCGGGGGTGTCCCCCCCCCGCCGGCCCCCCCCCGGCAGCTCCTCGCGGCCCCTCCCCCCCCCCGGTGAGTTTGGGGGGGATTTGGGGAGATTTGGGGAGATTTTGGGGGGGATTTTGGGGATGTTTGGGGGGATTTTGGGGATATTTGGGGGGGATTTGGGGATGTTTGGGGGATATTTTGGGGGGTGTAGGGGGGATTTGGGGGGACTTGGGGGGGACTTTGGAGGTTTTGGGGATATTTGGGGGGGATTTGGGGATATTTGGGGGATATTTGGGGGGGATTTGGGGGGATTTTGGGGATATTTGGGGATACTTGGAGGATATTCGGGGATATTTGGGGGGGACTTTGGGGATTTTGGGGATTTTGGGGGGGATTTTGGGACACTTTGGGGGGGATTTGGGGACATTTTGGGGGGATTTGGGGATATTTGGGGGGGGATTTGGGGGGATTTTGGGGGGATTTGGGGATATTTGGGGATATTTTGGGGGGTGTAGGGGGGATTTGGGGGGACTTGGGGGGGACTTTGGAGGTTTTGGGGATATTTGGGGGGATTTTGGGGATATTTGGGGAGGATTTGGGGATATTTGGGGGATATTTGGGGGGGATTTGGGGGGATTTGGGGGATTTGGGGAGATTTTGGGGGGGATTTTGGGGATGTTTGGGGGATATTTGGGGATTTTGGGGGGAATTTTGGGACACTTTGGGGGGGATTTGGGGACATTTGGGGATATTTTGGGGGGTGTAGGGGGGATTTGGGGGGACTCGGGGGGGACTTTGGGGGTTTTGGGGATATTCGGGGGGGGGTTTGGGGATATTTCGGGATATTTCGGGATTTGGGGATTTGGGGGGGGATTTTGGGACACTTTGGGGGGGATTTGGGGACATTTTGGGGGGATTTGGGGATATTTAGGGGGATTTGGGGTTATTTGGGGATTTTTGGGGGGTTATGGGGGATTTGGGGATATTTTGGGGGGTGTAGGGGGGATTTGGGGGACTTGGGGGGGACTTTGGGGTTTTGGGGACATTCGGGGGGGATTTGGGGACATTTTGGGGGGATTTGGGGATATTTGTGGGGGATTTGGGGGGGTTTGGGAACATTTGGGGGGGATTTTGGGGGGGTTTGGGGAGGGATTTGGGGGCAGTTTGGGCGTGTTTGGGGACATTGAGGGAACACTGGGGGGGCGTTTGGGGCCAACGAAGGGATTTGGGGGGATTTGGGGAATTTTGGGGGATTTTGGTGGATTTGGGGCCATTTGAGGGGATTTGTGGCCATTTGTGGGGGGATTTGGGGCCATTTGGTGCCATTTGGGGGCCATTTGGTGCCATTTGGGGGCCTTTTGGGGCCATTTGGGGGGGACTTTGGGGCCATTTGGGAGGATTTGGGGCCATTTTGGGACATTTTGGGGCCATTTGGGGACATTTTGGGGCCATTTGGGGGGACTTTGGGGCCATTTTGGGGCCATTTGGGGACATTTTGGGGCCATTTGGGGGGACTTTGGGGCCATTTCGGGGCCATTTCGGGGCCATTTGAGGGGGACTTTGGGGGGACTTGGGGTCATTTCGGGGCCATTTTGGGGCTATTTGAGGGGATTTGGGGCCATTTGTGGGGACTTTGGGGCAATTTGGGGGGGATTTGGGGCCATTTTGGGGCCATTTGGGGCCATTTTGGGGCCATTTGGGGCCATTTCGGGGCCATTTGGGGGGACTTTGGGGCCATTTGGGGCCATTTGGGGGGACTTTGGGGCCATTTGGGGCCATTTCGGGGCCATTTGGGGCCATTTGGGCACACCCATGACTGGGGGAGGTCACCGGGGTGCCCCCGGTGCCACCCGGCCGCCGTCCCCCTCAGGCCACCAAGGCCCGGCCGTGCCGCGCCACATCCCGACCGTCGGCGACCCCGAGGTGGCCCCGCGGCCCCCGAGGTGGCCTCGCCGGCCACCGGCCTCGCCGGCCACCGCCGCCGTCACCCGGAGGGGCCACCCCCACCTGGCACCGGGGCCAGCGCCCGAGCCGGCGTCACCCAACGGGACGGGGCCAGCGCCCAGGTCAGCGGCACCCACCCACCCCAGGGGTCACCCTCGGTGTGACCCCCACCCATGGGTCACTCTTGGTGTCACCCCCACCCCAAGGGTCACTCTCGGTGTCACCCACCCACCCCAGGGGTCACCCTCGGTGTGACCCCCACCCATGGGTCACTCTCAGTGTGACCCCCACCCATGGGTCACTCTCGGTGTCACCCACCCACCCCAGGGGTCACTCTTGGTGTCACCCCCACCCCAAGGGTCACTCTCGATGTCACCCCCAAGGGTCACCCTCGGTCTCACCACCCCAAGGGTCACTCTTGGTGTCACCCACCCACCCCAGGGGTCACTCTCGATGTCACCCCCACCCATGGGTCACCCTCGGTGTGACCCCCACCCATGGGTCACTCTCGGTGTCACCCACCCAAGGGTCACTCTCAGTGCCACCTCCCACCCCAGGGGTCACTCTCGGTGTCGCCCCCACCCAAGGGGTCGCCCTCGATGTCACCCACCCACCCCAGTGGTCACTCTTGGTGTCACCCCCACCCATGGGTCACTCTCAGTGTGACCCCCACCCATGGGTCACTCTCGGTGTCACCCACCCACCCCAGGGGTCACCCTCGGTGTGACCCCCACCCATGGGTCACTCTCAGTGTGACCCCCACCCATGGGTCACTCTCAGTGCCACCTCCCACCCCAGGGGTCACCCTCGGTGTGACCCCCACCCATGGGTCACTCTCGGTGTCACCCACCCATGGGTCACTCTTGGTGTCACCCCCACCCCATGGGTCACTCTCGATGTCACCCCCAAGGGTCACCCTTGGTCTCACCACCCCAAGGGTCACTCTTGGTGTCACCCACCCACCCCAGGGGTCACCCTCGGTGTGACCCCCACCCATGGGTCACTCTTGGTGTCACCCACCCACCCCAGGGGTCACTCTTGATGTCACCCCCACCCCAGGGGTCACCCTCGGTGTGACCCCCACCCATGGGTCACTCTCGATGTCACCCCCAAGGGTCACCCTCGGTCTCACCACCCCAAGGGTCACTCTTGGTGTCACCCACCCACCCCAGGGGTCACTCTCGGTGTCGCCCCCACCCAAGGGGTCGCCCTCGATGTCACCCACCCACCCCAGTGGTCACTCTTGGTGTCACCCCCACCCATGGGTCACTCTCAGTGTGACCCCCACCCATGGGTCACTCTCGGTGTCACCCCCACCCATGGGTCACTCTCGGTGTCACCCCCACCCATGGGTCACTCTCAGTGCCACCTCCCACCCCAGGGGTCACTCTTGGTGTCACCCCCACCCCAGGGGTCACTCTCGGTGTCACCCACCCATGGGTCACTCTCGGTGTGACCCCCACCCATGGGTCACCCTCGGTGTGACCCCCACCCATGGGTCACTCTCGGTGTCACCCACCCAAGGGTCACTCTTGGTGTCACCCACCCACCCCAGGGGTCACCCTCGGTGTCACCCCCACCCATGGGTCACTCTCGGTGTCACCCCCACCCATGGGTCACTCTCAGTGCCACCTCCCACCCCAGGGGTCACTCTTGGTGTCACCCCCACCCAAGGGTCACTCTTGGTGTCACCCACCCACCCCAGGGGTCACTCTCGGTGTCACCCACCCACCCCAGGGGTCACTCTCGGTGTCACCCCCACCCAGTGGTCACTCTTGGTGTCACCCCCACCCAAGGGGTCACCCTTGATGTCACCCTCGGTGTCACCCTCACCCTCCCCTCCCCCCCAGGTCGATGCCGCTCCCGAGGCCGTCGTCGTCATCGTCACCCGACGCGATGACGTCACCCGACGCGATGACGTCACCCAACGGGGTGGTGGTGGCAGCGCCACTGTCGCCGTCGTCACCCGAGCCGATGATGACGTCACCCAACGGGGTGGTGGCACCGCCGAGGTCACCGACGGCACCGCCGGGGCCAGCCCGGCTCTGGGGAGCTGCGGCCACCTCCAGGTGGGTGTCACCTCCGGCCTGGGGTCATTGTCACCTTCATGGGGTCATTGTCACCTCCTGGGGGTCATTGTCACCTCCTGGGGTCACTGTCACCTTCATTGGGTCATTGTCATCTCCTTGGGGGTCATTGTCACCTCCTGGGGGTCATTGTCACCTTCATGGGGTCACTGTCACCTTCATTGGGTCATTGTCATCTCCTTGGGGTCATTGTCACCTTCTCTGAGTCATTGTCACCTTCATGGGGTCTTTGTTACCTTCACTGGGTCATTGTCACTTCCTTAGGTCATTGTCACCTCCCTGGGGTCATTGTCACCTTCATTGAGTCACTGTCACCTTCATTGGGTCATTGTCACCTTCATTGGGTCATTGTCACATCCTGGGGGTCACTGTCACCTTCATTGGGGTCATTGTCACCTTTTGGGGTCATTGTCACCTTCTCTGGGACATTGTCACCTCCTGGGGTCATTGTCACCTTCATGGGGTCACTGTCACCTTCATGGGGTCACTGTCACCTCTTTGGGGTCATTGTCACCTTTTGGGGTCATTGTCACCTTCATTGAGTCATTGTCACCTTCTCTGGGTCTTTGTCACCTTCACTGGGTCATTGTCACTTCCTCAGGTCATTGTCACCTCCCTGGGGTCTTTGTCACCTTCACTGGGTCATTGTCACCTCCCTGGGGTCATTGTCACCTTCATTGGGGTCACTGGCACCTTGTCTGGGTCACTGTCACCTCTTTGGGGTCATTGTCACCTTCTCTGGGTCATTGTCACCTCCAAGGCTGCTGTCACCCCTGGCACCGGTGTCACCCCCGGGGTTGATGCCACCCCCGAGGCCACTGTCACCCCCTGGCACCGCTGTCACCCCTGGCACCGCTGTCACCCTTGGCACCGCTCTCACCCCTGGCACTGCTGTCACCCCCTGTCACCTCTGTCACCCCCTGGCACCGCTGTCACCCCCTGGCACCGCTGTCACCCCCTGGCACCGCTGTCACCCCTGGCACCCCCTGTCACCCCTGGCACCGCTGTCACCACCTGTCACCTCTGTCACCCCCTGGCACCTCTGTCACCCCTGGCACCGCTGTCACCCTCCATCCCGATGACGTCACCTGCCGCCGCCGTCCCTCCCGTCCCCCGCAGGCCGCAGCCGCCGCCGTCCCCGCGCGGTGACACCAGCGAGGACGAGGACGAGGCCGCCGCCGCCGCCGCGGGGCCACCGCGGGGCCGCTACTTTGGCTACGCCCGCACCGTGGTGGCCACCGGGCTGGCCGTGTCCCCGCTGTCCCCCTGTCCCCGCATCCAGCAGCTCGACGGGGCCGACGACGGCGCCCGGGGGACGCCGGGCACGGGGCCACCCCCGGTGCCACCTCCCGCGGTGCCGCCGCCCCCGGGGCCACCGGCGCCCCCCGAGGGGTTGCCCCCGGACATCGTGGACTTCGTCCTGCGCGGCATCACCGGCGACGGCGACTGGCAGGGCCACCGGCTTGGGGACGTGGCTGAAAGCCACCAGCTCGGGGACACGGGGCCGGGCCACCACCTCGGGGACGTCGTCTCGCAGGGCCACCACGTCAGGAACGCCCAGGGCCACCAGCTCGGGGACACGGGGCGTGGCTTCGGTGACGTCCTGCAGGGCCACCAGCTCGGGGACACGGGGCAAGGCCACCACATCAGGAACGCCCATGGCCACCAGCTGGGGGACATCGGGCCAAGCCACCACCACCACCACCTCGGGGACGTCCTGCAGAGCCACCAGCTCGGGGACGTGGCCCAGGGCCACCAGTTCGGGGACATCTCTCAGGGTCACCACCTCGGCAACGTGCAGGGCCACCAGCTTGGGGACATTGCCCAGGGCCACCAGCCTGGGGACATCTCTCAGGGCCACCCCCTCGGTGTCAAGCCTGGGGACGTCCCTGAGAGCCACCGCCACGGCCTCGGGGACATCGGCCAGGGCCACCAGCAGCACCACGGCCTCGGGGACATCGGCCAGGGCCACCAGCAGCACCCCCCCCGCGGTGTCACCGCCCCCAACGGCCACGGGGACACCTTGGGGACACCTTGGGGACGTCCCAAGCGCCCCCCGGGGGAGGGGCCGGGCCCGGGGGCCAAGAGGCCACGGCTGGAGCTGGACACCGGGGACAGCGGGGACAGCGGGTGAGGCCACCTGGGGGACACCTGGGGCCACCTGGGGGTGGGTGGGGCCACCTGGGATGGTTTGGGGCCACTTGGGGACAGTTGGGGCCACCAGGGGGGGTTTGGGGACACCGAGGTCCCCGTTGTGTCCTCAGCACACTGGGACCGTCCCAGTTGGGGTCACGCCCCTCCCCCTCCCCCCCTCGGTGACATCCCCGTGTCCCCTCCCCCCTCCCCTCCCCCCCCCAGGCCGGAGCCCCCCCGGGAGCTGAAGGAGGAGCCGGAGGAGCTGATGAGCGACAGCTGCGGGTGAGACCCCGAAACGCCCCCAAATCACCCTGAAATCATCCTAAATGCCCCAAAATCACCTGAAATCACCCCAAAATCACCCTGAAATCATCCCAAATGCCCCAAAATCACCTGAAATCACCCCAAAATCACCCTGAAATCATCCCAAATGCCCCAAAATCACCTGAAATCATCCCAAAATCACTCTGAAATCATCCTAAATGCCCCAAAATCACCTGAAATCACCCCAAAATCACCCTGAAATCATCCCAAATGCCCCAAAATCACCTGAAATCACCCCAAAATCACCCTGAAATCATCCCAAAATCACCCTGAAATCATCCCAAATGCCCCAAAATCACCCTGAAATCACCCCAAAATCACCTGAAATCATCCCAAATGCCCCAAAATCACCTGAAATCATCCCAAATGCCCCAAAATCACCTGAAATCATCCCAAAATCACCCTGAAATCATCCCAAACGCCCCAAAATCACCTGAAATCACCCCAAAATCACCCTGAAATCATCCCAAAATCACCCTGAAATCATCCCAAATGCCCCAAAATCACCCTGAAATCACCCCAAAATCACCTGAAATCATCCCAAATGCCCCAAAATCACCTGAAATCATCCCAAAATCACTCTGAAATCATCCTAAATGCCCCAAAATCACCTGAAATCACCCCAAAATCACCCTGAAATCATCCCAAACACCCCAAAATCACCCCAAAATCAGAAATCATCCCAAATGCCCCAAAATCACCTGAAATCACCCCAAAATCACTCTGAAATCATCCTAAATGCCCCAAAATCACCTGAAATCACCCCAAAATCACCCTGAAATCATCCCAAACACCCCAAAATCACCCCAAAATCAGAAATCATCCCAAATGCCCCAAAATCACCTGAAATCACCCCAAAATCACTCTGAAATCATCCTAAATGCCCCAAAATCACCTGAAATCACCCCAAAATCACCCTGAAATCATCCCAAACGCCCCAAAATCACCTGAAATCACCTCAAAATCACCCCAAATGCCCCAAAATCATCCCAAAATCACCCTCAAATCATCTGAAATCACCTGAAATCACCCCAAAATCACCTGAAATCACCCCAAATGCCCCAAAATCACCTCAAGTGCCCCAAAATCTCCTCAAATCACCCCCAAATCATCTGAAATCCCCCCAAATCCACCTGAAATCACCTCAAAATCACCTGAAATCACCCAAAATCACCCCAAAATCATCCCCAATGCCCCAAAATCACCTCAAATCGTCCCAAAATCACCTGAAATCACCCCAGAGTCACCCTGAAATCATCCCAAATTCCCCGAATCCACCTGAAATCACCTAAAATCGCCCCAAAATCACCTGAAATCACCCCAAAATCATCCCAAATGCCCCAAAATCACCTGAAATTGCCCTGAAATCAGCCAAAAACCTGGAAATCACCCCAAATCCCCCCCAAAATGCCCAAATCTCCCCCAAATCTCCCCAAAATGCCCTGAAATCAGCCAAAATCCCCCCAAAAATCCCCCAGGTCCCCCCAAAGTTCCCAAATCACCCCAAAATCAGCCAAAATCCCTGAAAATCACCCTAAATTCCCCCCAAATGCCCCAAAATCGCCCCCATATCACCCCACATCCCAAAATACCTCAAATCACCCCAAAATTGCCGAAATCACCCAAATTGCCCCCAAAATCACCTGAAATCACCCCGAAATCAGCCAAAATACCCAGAAATCACCCCAAACACCCCCAAAATGTCCCCAAATCACCCCAAATCGCCCCGCATGCCCCCAAAATCCCTCAAATCACCCCAAAATTACCCAAATCACCCCAAAATCACCTGAAATTGGCCAAAACCCCCGGATATCACCCCAAAATGCCCCCAAATCACCCTGAAATCAGCCAAAATCGCCCAAAATCATCTCAAAATCCCCCAAAATCCCTCAAATCCCCCAAAATTACCCAAATCTCCCCCAAATCACCCCAAAACCACCTGAAATTGGCCAAAACCCCCGGATATCACCCCAAAATGCCCCAAAATGCCCCCAAATCACCCCAAAATCACCCGAAATCATCTCAAAATCCCCCCAAATACCTCAAATCCCCCAAAATTACCCAAATCTCCCCAAAATCACGCCGGGGCACCCCAAAATCTCCTGAAATCACCCAAAATCACCCCAAAATCGACTGAAATCTCCCCAAAACCACTCCAAAATATCCAAAATCCCCCCAAATCCCCCCAAAAATCTCTCCAAAATATCCCAAAATTCCTCCAAATCCACCCAAAATGCCCCAAAATCGCCCCCAAATTTCCCTAAATCCACCCGGCGTCCCCAAAATGCCCCAAATTCCCCCCAAATCCCCCCAAAATTCACCTGCGGCCCCTCCCCCCCCCCCAGGTCCCCCCCGAGTGACGTCACTTCCGACCCCCCCTGGGCCACGTGCGCAGGTGAGGGGGGAGGGGCGGGGCCAGATCCGGGGATTTTGGGGCATTTTGGGCGGATTTGGGGGGATTTGGGGTTTGGGGGGGATTTTGGGGAGATTTGGGGGGATTTGGGGGCATTTTGGGGAGAGTTTTTGGGGGGATTTTAGGGGATTTGGGGGGGATTTGGGGCATTTAGGGGGGATTTGGGGTGGATTTTGGGGCATTTTGGGTGGATTTGGGGGGATTTTGGGGGGATTTCAGGGGATTTTTTGTCATTTTGGGGGGATTTGGGGTGGATTTGGGGGCGATTTTTTGTCATTTTGGGGGGATTTTGGGTGGATTTGGGGGGGATTTTTTGTCATTTTGGGGGGATTTTGGGTGGATTTCGGGGGGATTTCAGGGGATTTTGGGGCATTTTGGGTGGATTTGGGGTGGATTTTGGGGCGTTTTCGGTGCATTTTGGGTGGATTTGGGGGAATTTGGGGGGATTTGGGGCATTTTGGGGGGATTTGGGGGGATTTTAGGTGATTTAGGGGGGATTTGGGGTGGATTTCAGGGGATTTTGGGTGGATTTGGGCGGATTTTGGGTGGATTTGTGGGGGGTTGGGGGGATTTTGGGGCATTTTGGGTGGATTTTGGGGCATTTTGGGTGGGTTTCAGGTAATTGGGGGGAATTTGTGGGATTTTGGGTGATTGGGGGGGATTTTGGGGGATTTGGGATGGATTTGGGGTTTTTGAGCGGATTTGGGGCAATGTTGAGGATATTTTGGGGAATTTTGGGTGGATTTGGAGACATTTTAGGTGATTTGGGCGGGATTTGTGGTGATTTTGGGGGAATTTTGGGTCATTTTGGGGGGATTTCAGGTGATTTTGGGGGGATTTCGGGTGGATTTGGGGTGGATTTGAGGGGGATTTGGGGGATTTGGGGTGAATTTTGGGTGATTTTGGGGTGTTTTGGTGGATTTCGGGTGGATTTGGGGGCTTTTGGGGAGTTTGGGGTGATTTTGGGTAATTTCGCGGGGATTTGGGGGGGATTTTGGGGGGATTTGGGGTGATTTTGGGGTATTTCTGGTGGATTTGTGGTGATTTTGGGGGTATTTCGGGTGATTTTGGGGCGATTTGGGGTGGATTTGGGGGATTTTGGGAGGTTTGGGGGATTTGGGGGGGATTTGGGGTGGATTGTGGTAATTTTGGGGTCTTCCGGGGGATTTTGTGCGATATTTGGACATTCAGGGACGTTTTTGGGCTGATTTGGGGTGAATTTTGGGCTGATATTGGAGCTATTTTGGGGGTGTTTTGGTGGATTTTGGGTGGATTTGGGGGCTTTTTGGTGGATTTGTGGTGATTTCAGGGTCTTTTGGGGTGATTTTGGGGCGTTTTGGGGGCATTTTGTGCAATATTTGGACATTCAGAGACATTTTTGGGCTGATTTGGGGTGAATTTTGGGCTGATTTTGGAATGAATTTTGGGCTGATTTGGGGCGATTTTGGGGATATTTTGGGGGATTTGGGGATTTTGGGGGGATTTTGGGGGATTTTGGGGTGAATTTTGGGCTGATTTTGGGGTGAGTTTTGGGCTGATTTGGGGTGATTTTGGGGGATTTGGGCTGATTTTGGGGTAATTGTGTGGTGATTTTGAGGTGGATTTTGGGGGGATTTGGGGTCATTTTGGGTGGATTTTGGGCTGATTTTGGGGCAATTTTGGGGTGAATTTTGGGCTGATTTGGGGTGATTTTGGGGATATTTTGGGGGATTTGTGCTGATTTTGGGCTGATTTTGGGGTGAAATTTGGGCTGATTTGGGGGCTGATTTTGGGGCGATTTTGGTGGATTTTGGGTGGGTTTGGGGCGATTTTGGGTGGATTTGGGCCGATTTTGGGCTGAATTTTGGGGTGAATTTTGGGCTGATTCTGGGGCGATTTTGGGGCG
This sequence comes from Coloeus monedula, assembly GCF_965178545.1. Lineage (NCBI taxonomy): Eukaryota > Metazoa > Chordata > Aves > Passeriformes > Corvidae > Coloeus > Coloeus monedula. The sequence continues at coordinate 2,357,401 of NC_138815.1, read as the reverse complement.
ATTTTGGGCTGATTTGGGGGTGAATTTAGGGCTGATTTTGGGGTGAATTTCGGGCCGATTTTGGGGTGAATTGGAGTCAATTTTGGGCCAATTTTGGGCTGATTTGGGGCGATTTGGGGGTCTCTCCCCTCCCCCCACCCGCAGGCGGCAGCTCCGAGGACGAGGACGAGCCCCTCCCCCACCCCGGGGGCAGCGGGGACCCCTCCCCTCCCCCCACCCCCAACCCCGGCGGGGGAGGGGCAGAGCCCTCCCCGCCCCTCCCCCACCTGCGCTTCGAGATCAGCAGCGAGGACGGGCTGAGGGTGACGGCGCCCAGTCTGGAGGGTACTGGGCATACTGGGAGGGGACTGGGAGGGACTGGGAGGGGATTGGGAGGGACTGGGAGGGAGTGGGAGGGGATTGGGAGGGGACTGGGAGGGACTGGGAGGGGACTGGGAGGGACTGGGAGGGACTGGGAGGGACTGGGAGGGACTGGGAGGGACTGGGAGGGGATTGGGAGGGGACTGGGAGGGACTGGGAGGGGACTGGGAGGGACTGGGAGGGAGTGGGAGGGAACTGGGAGGGACTGGGAGGAACTGGGAAGGGGTCTGGGGTTACTGGGCCTTACTGGTTTGGGGTTTGGGGTTACTGGGAGTGACTGGGAGGGACTGGTTTGGGACTGGGGGGGAACTGGGAAGGGATTTGGTGTTACTGGTTTGGGGTTTGGAGTTACTGGGAGAGACTGGGAAGGGATTGGGGGGGACGGAGATGAACTGGGATGAACTGGGAGGGGAGCGGGGGTTACTGGGATGAACTGGTTTGGGGTTTGGAGTTACTGGGAGGGACTGGGATGGGGTAAAAAGGGGATTCGGGGTTGCTGGTTTATACTGGGAGGGAACTGGGAGGGACTGGGAGGGGATCAGGGGTTACTGGGCCTTACTGGTTTGGGGTTTGGGGTCACTGGGGGGGATTTGGGGGGATTTTGGGTTTTTTGGGATAATTTTGAGGAGGATTTGTTGGGGTTTTTTAGGACGATTTTTGGGGGGAATTTGGGGGGATTTGGGGGAGATTTTGGGATGGTTTGGGGGGATTCTGGGGAATTTGAATTTTGGGATAATTTTGGGAAGATTTTGGGATGATTTTGGGGGAATTTGGGCTGGATTTGGGGTTTTTTTGGAGGAGCGAATTTGGGATTTTTTGGATAATTTCGAGGAGGATTTTTGGGGGTTTTTTTAGGACGATTTTGGTGTGATTTTGGGGGGATTTGGGGGGATTTTGGGATAATTTCAAGGAGGATTTTTGGGGTTTTTTTAGGACGATTTTGGGGGGATTTTGAGGGGGATTTGGGGGCATTTTGGGGCTGATTTTGGGGGGATTTGGGGGGGATTTTGGGGTGACCCCCTCGTGCCCCCCAGGCGCCTGGCGGGCGGTGCTGGAGCGGGTGCAGGAGGCTCGAGCCAACGCCCACCTGAGGCACCTGAGCTTCGCAGGTGAGACCCCAAAACCGCCCCAAATCCCCCCAAAATCACCTGGGGCCGCCCAGAATTTCAGAGAGCTCCCCGAATCCTCCAAATCAACCCCAAATCCCCCCCAAATCCCCCCAAAATCCCCCCCAAAATCCCCCCAAATCCCCCAAAACCCCCCCAAAATCCCCCCCAAATCTCCCTAAAAAGCCCCAAAACCGTCCCAAATCCCCCCAAAATCACCTGGGGCTGCCCAGAATTTCGGAGAGCTCCCCGAATTCTCCGAATCAGCCCCCAAATCCTCCCCAAAAACTCACCCGGGGAACCCCAAAAATGCAGGGGGGATTCTCTAAATCCTCACAATTCCCGCGGAATCCTCCAAAAAATCCCCCCCCAAATCCCCCCAAAAAAACCCCTAAATCCCCCCAAAATCCCCCCCCAAAAACCCCCCAAATCCCCCCAAAATCCCCCCCCAAATCCCCCCAAAAAAACCCCTAAATCCCCCCAAAATCCCACCAGAAACCCCCAAAATCCCCCCAAAATCCCCCCAAAAAACCCCAAAATCCCCCCAAAACCCCAAAAAACCCCAAAATCCCCCCAAAACCCCCAAAATCCCCCCAAACCCCCCCTAACCCCCCCCAAAATCACCTGGGGACCCCCAAAACTCCCTTTGAAGCTCCCCCAGACCCCCCAAACTCCCCATTTCAAAGCCCCCACACCCCCTTTCAAAGCCCCCAGACCCATTTCGAAGCCCCCAGCCCCCATTTCGAAGCCCCCAGCCCCCATTTCAAAGCCCCCAGCCCCCATTTCAAAGCCCCCAGACCCATTTTGAAGCCCCCACACCCCTTTTTGAAGCCCCCAGACCCATTTCAAAGCCCCCAGCCCCCATTTCAAAGCCCCCACACCCCCTTTCGAAGCCCCCAGACCCATTTTGAAGCCCTCAGCCCCCATTTCAAAGCCCCCAGACCCCATTTCAAAGCCCCCAGCCCCCATTTCAAAGCCCCCAGACCCCATTTTGAAGCCCCCACATCCGATTTCAAAGCCCTCAGACCCCATTTGAAGCCCTCAGACCCCATTTCAAAGCCCCCACACCCCCTTTCAAGGCCCCCAGCCCCCCTTTCAAAGCCCCCAGACCCATTTCAAAGCCCCCAGCCCCCCTTTCGAAGCCCCCAGCCCCCCTTTCGAAGCCCCCAGCCCCATTTCCCACCCCCGCAGGGATGAGCGGGCTGCGGCTCCTGGGCATCCACCACGACGCCGTGGTTTTCCTGCTGGAGCAGCTGCCGGGGGCCGGGAGCTGCTCCCGGTACCGGTTCCGGTACCACCCCCCCCGCCGGGACCCCCCCCACGCGCCCCCGCCCCGCAACCCCTCGGGCTGCGCCCGCGCCGAGCTCTACCTGAGGTGAACTGGGAGGCACTGGGAGGGCACTGGGAGGGGATTGGGGGGCGCTGGGCCGTACTGGGAGCCACTGGAAGGGGAGCGGGAGGCACTGGGAGGGTTCTAAGCCCCTTCTCAGGGCTCTCACCCCTCTCCCCAGAGCCCCCTCGGGGTCCCTTCGGTGTCCCTTGGGTGTCACCCGCAGGGGTGGGCGCAGCTCGGAGGGTCCCCCAGGGCTCTGGGGGGGGCTCTATGCGTGAAGAGGGGGTCACCCATGGGTGGGGGTCCCTCCTAAGCCCCCTCGGAACCCCCCTTCCCCCACAGGAAGTGCACCTTCGACATGTTCAGCTTCTTGGCGTCCCAGCATCGCGCCCTCCCCCAGGGACCCCCTCCCCGCGAGGATGAGGAGGACGAGGTGCAGCTCAAGCCCACCCGGTGAGGCCTCACCCATCCCGTGGAATTTTGGGGATCCCCCCAAAAAACCCCCTCAGGGACCCACCCCCCCCACCCTATAAATTCCTACAGAAGCCCGTGGGTAGACCTGGTGTCCATAGTCGTCATCGGGTAGACCTGGTGTCTCCCAATAGGTGTCTATGGGTAGACCTGGTGTCCTTCCCTATAGCGGGCTATGGGTAGACCTGGTGTCCTTCTACTCGCCAAAGGGTAGACCTGGTGCCTTTTCAATAATAGTCTATGGGTAGACCTGATGTCTCTCATACCTGGGACCACTTTCCACTCAATGGTGCCCCCTAAAATATTCGGAACTCCCCCACAACCCTTGGGCGACACCACCAAATGCCTGGGGGGACCCCAAAACCCCTCAGAGGACCCCTGAAAATACCACAACTCCTCCCCCCAGTTTAGTCAATGGGTAGATTCGGTGTCCCTTGTAGGAGACAATAGGTAGACCTGGTGTCCTCCCTAGAGCAACCTATGGGTAGACCTGGTGTTCCCTCAATAGATGTCGATGGGTAGACCTGCTGTCCCCTCCATAGCCGTCTATGGGTAGACCTGCTGTCCCCTCCATAGACGTCTATGGGTAGACCTGCTGTCCCCTCCATAGACGTCTATGGGTAGACCTGCTGTCCCCTCCATAGACGTCTATGGGTAGACCTGCTGTCTCTCTTGTTCGTCTATGGGTAGACCTGATGTCCCCTCTATAGAGCCCTATGGGTAGACCTGGTGTCCCCCCCATACCTGGGACCCGCTCCCCACACCCACAGGTGTGCTTCAAAATATTTTAGACCCCCCCCAGCACCCTTGGGTGACACCTCCAGACACCCCCAAACACCTGGCACCCTGCCAGAACACCTGGGAACCCCTAAAACCCCTCAGGAACCCCCCCAAAAATCCCTCAACAGACCCCCCCTGCCCCCCAAAATTAGCCCCCCCATAGAACTCTATGGGTAGACCTGGTGTCCCCCACACCTGGGACACCCCTCCAGTACCCACAGGTGCCCCCCCAAAATATTTGGGACACCCCCAGCACCCCCAGGTGACACCCCCAAATCTTTGGGACCCTCCCCAAACACCTGAGACCCCTCAGGGACCCCCAAAACTCCCTCCGGAACACCCCAAAATTGTTCCCCCATAGACATCAATGGGTAGACCTGGTGTCGCCTTCACACCTGAGGAGGATTTTTGGGGTTCCCTAAATTTTTTAGGGTCCCCCCAGGGAGGAGTTTTGGGGTCCACCTGTGGGTGGGGGAGGTTTTGGGGTCCCCACGGGGGAATTTGGGTGGGTTTTGGGTGCCCACGGGGGAAATTTCAGTGGCATTTTTGGGGGGGGGTTTCAGGGTGTCCTGGATTTGAGATTTTTTGGGGGAGGGGAGGATTTTTGGGGGTTCCCCCCCATTTTTGGGGACCCCCTGATGCCCCCACCAGCCTGGAACTGCCCATGGTGTGGGGAGGGAATTTTGGGGGGTGGTTTTTGGGTTCCCGGGGGGGGGGGGGGGGGGGGTGGTTTTTTGGGGATTTTGGGGTGTCCCGGGTCTGGGATTTTTTTTTTGGAGGGGAGGTTTTGGGGGGTCCCCCCCGATTTTGGGGACCCCCTGACGCCCCCCCAGCCGCGCCACCAGCCTGGAGCTGCCCATGGCCATGCGCTTCCGGCACCTGAAGAGAACGGCCAAGGAGGCGGTGGGGGTCTATCGGTGAGTGGGGGGCACCTGGGGGGCATTTGAGGGCACCTGGGGGGCACCTGAGGGCACCTGGGGGGCATTTTGGGGGTACCTGGGGGCACCTGGGGACATTTGGGGGGCATTTGGGGACACCTGGGGACACCTGGGGACATTTGGAGGCACCTGAGGGCACCTGGGGGGCATTTGGGGGTACCTGAGGGCACCTGGGGGCACCTGGGGACATTTGGGGGGCATTTGGAGACACCTGGGGGGCACCTGGGTGGCATTTGGGGGTACCTGGGGACACCTGGGGACATTTTGGGGGTACCTGGGGGCACCTGGGTGGCATTTGGGGACACCGGGGGGACATTTTGGGGGTACCTGGGGACAGTTGGGGACACCAGGGTGGCATTTGGGGACACCTGAGGGCACCTGGGGGGCATTTTGGGGGTACCTGGGGGACATTTGGGGACTCCTGGGTGGCATTTGGGGACATTTGGGGGACATTTGGGGACACCTGAGGGCACCTGGGGGCACCAGGGTGGCATTTGGGGGCAGTTGAGGGCACCTGGGGGGCATTTTGGGGACACCTGAGGGCACCTGGGGGGCATTTGGGGGCACTTGGGGGCAGTTGAGGGCACCTGGGGGGCATTTTGGGGGTACCTGAGGGCACCTGGGGGGCATTTGAGGACACCTGGGGAGATTTTGGTGTCCTTGGGGTGGTTTTTGGGTGGGTTTGGGGTTTTTTTGGTGTTCCTGGATGGATTTTTAGCGGGATTTCGGGGATTTTTGGGGGGGGATTTTGGGGTTTTTGGGGTTCCCCAAATTTGGGGGTGACCCGGTGTCCCCCCCCCAGCCCAGCCATCAACAGACAGGGGGATTTTTTGGGTTCTCAGGGTGGTTTTTTGGGTAATTTGGGGTTTTTTTGGTGTTCCTGGATGGATTTTTAGCGGGATTTTGGGGATTTTTGGGGGGGGGATTTTGGGGATTTTTGGGGGGGGGATTTTGGGGTTTTTGGGGGGGATTTTGGGGTTTTTGGGGTTCCCCAAATTTGGGGGTGACCCGGTGTACCCCCCCCCAGCCCGACCATCAACAGACAGGGGGATTTTTTGGGTTCTCAGGGTGGTTTTTTGGGTGGGTTTGGGGTTTTTTTGGTGTTTCTGGATGGATTTTTAGCGGGTTTTTGGGGGGGATTTTGGGATTTTTGGGGTTCCCCAAATTTGGGGGTGACCCGGTGTCCCCCCCCCAGCCCGACCATCAACAGACAGGGGGATTTTTTGGGTTCTCAGGGTGGTTTTTTGGGTGGGTTTGGGGTTTTTTTTGGTGTTCCTGGATGGATTTTTAGCGGGATTTTGGGGATTTTTGGGGGGGGATTTTGGGGTTTTTGGGGTTCCCCAAATTTGGGGGTGACCCGGTGTCCCCCTCCCCAGCTCGGCCATCAATGGACAGGGGGATTTTTTGGGGTTCCTGGGGGTTATTTTAGGGTTCTCAGGGTGGTTTTTTGGGTAGATTTGGGATTTTTTTGGTGTTCCTGGATGGATTTTTAGCGGGATTTTGGGGATTTTTGGGGGGGATTTTGGGGTTTTTGGGGTTCCCCAAATTTGGGGGTGACCCGGTGTCCCCCCCCCAGCCCAGCCATCAACAGACGGGGATTTTTTGGGTTCTCAGGGTGGTTTTTTGGGTAATTTGGGGTTTTTTTGGTGTTCCTGGGTGGATTTTTAGCGGGATTTTGGGGATTTTTTGGGGGGGGATTTTGGGGTTTTTGGGGTTCCCCAAATTTGGGGGTGACCCGGTGTCCCCCTCCCCAGGTCGGCCATCAACAGACAGGGGGATTTTTTGGGTTCTCAGGGTGGTTTTTTGGGTAATTTGGGGTTTTTTTTGGTGTTCCTGGGTGGATTTTTAGCGGGATTTTGGGGATTTTTGGGGGGGATTTTGGGATTTTTGGGGTTCCCCGGATTTGGGGGTGACCCGGTGTCCCCCCCCCCCAGCTCGGCCATCCACGGGCGGGGCCTGTTCTGCAAGCGGAACATCGAGGCCGGGGAGATGGTGATCGAGTACTCCGGGATCGTCGTGCGCTCCGTGCTCACCGACAAACGCGAGAAGTTCTACGACAGCAAGGTGGGGAGGGGGCAGGGGAGGAAGCCAAAAATTTGGAGGGGAAAGACCCCCAAAAATGGGGAGAGCACCCCAAAAAATGGGGAGGGCACCCCAGGAAATGGGGAGAAAAACCCCAAAAAATGGAGAGAAAACCCCCAAAAAATGGGGAGAAAAACCCCAAAAATGGGGAGGGCACCCCAGAAAATGGGGAGAGCACCCCAAAAAATGGAGAGAGTGCCCCAAAAAATGGGGAGAAAACCCCGAAAATGGAGGGAGTGCCCCAAAAAATGGCGAGAAAAACCCCAAAAATGGAGAGGGTGCCCCAAAAAATGGGGTGAAAAACCCAAAACATGGGAAGGGCACCCTAAAAATGGGGAGAAAAATCCAAAAAATTGAGAAAGCGCCCCCAAAATATGGGGAGAAGATCCCAAAAATGGAGAGAGCACCCCAAAAATGGGGAGAAAACCCCAAAAATGGAGAGGGCGCCCCAAAAAAATGGAGAGAAAAACCCAAAAAATGGGGAGAAAACCCCAAAAATGGAGAGGGCGCCCCAAAAATGGAGAGGGTGCCCCAAAAAATGGAGAGAAAAACCCAAAAAATGGGGAGAAAACCCCAAAAATGGAGAGGGCGCCCCAAAAAATGGGGAGAAAAACCCCAAAAATGGAGAGGGTGCCCCAAAAATGCAGAGAGTGCCCTAAAAATTGAGAGAGCGCCCCAAAAAGGGAGAGGGTGCCCCAAAAAATGGGGTGAAAAACCCAAAACATGGGAAGGGCACCCTAAAAATGGGGAGAAAAATCCAAAAAATTGAGAAAGCGCCCCCAAAAAATGGGGAGAAGACCCCAAAAATGGAGAGGGCACCCCAAAAATGGAGAGAAAAACCCAAAAAATGGGGAGAAAACCCCAAAAATGGAGAGGGCACCCCAAAAAATGGGGAGAAAAACCCCAAAAATGGAGAGGGCGCCCCAAAAAATGGAGAGAAAAACCCAAAAAATGGGGAGAAAACCCCAAAAATGGAGAGGGCGCCCCAAAAAATGGCGAGAAAAACCCAAAACATGGGAAGGGCACCCTAAAAATGGGGAGAAAACCCCAAAAAATTGAGAAAGCGCCTACAAAAAATGGGGAGAAGACCCCAAAAATGGAGAGGGCGCCCCAAAAATGGAGAGGGTGCCCCAAAAAATGGAGAGAAAAACCCAAAAAATGGGGAGAAAACCCCAAAAATGGAGAGGGCGCCCCAAAAAATGGGGAGAAAAACCCCAAAAATGGAGAGGGTGCCCCAAAAAATGGCGAGAAAAACCCCAAAAATGGAGAGAGTGCCCCAAAAAATGGCGAGAAAAACCCCAAAAATGGAGAGGGTGCCCCAAAAATGCAGAGAGTGCCCTAAAAATTGAGAGAGCGCCCCAAAAAGGGAGAGGGTGCCCCAAAAAATGGGGTGAAAAACCCAAAACATGGGAAGGGCACCCTAAAAATGGGGAGAAAAATCAAAAAAATTGAGAAAGCGCCCCCAAAAAATGGGGAGAAGACCCCAAAAATGGAGAGGGCGCCCCAAAAATGCAGAGAGTGCCCTAAAAATTGAGAGAGCGCCCCAAAAAGGGAGAGGGTGCCCCAAAAAATGGGGTGAAAAACCCAAAACATGGGAAGGGCACCCTAAAAATGGGGAGAAAAATCAAAAAAATTGAGAAAGCGCCCCCAAAAAATGGGGAGAAGACCCCAAAAATGGAGAGGGCGCCCCAAAAATGGGGAGAAAACCCCAAAAATGGAGAGGGCACCCCAAAAAAATGGAGAGAAAAACCCAAAAAATGGGGAGAAAACCCAAAAAATGGAGAGGGCGCCCCAAAAATGGAGAGGGTGCCCCAAAAAATGGAGAGAAAAACCCAAAAAATGGGGAGAAAACCCCAAAAATGGAGAGGGCGCCCCAAAAAATGGGGAGAAAAACCCCAAAAATGGAGAGGGTGCCCCAAAAAATGGCGAGAAAAACCCCAAAAATGGAGAGAGTGCCCCAAAAAATGGCGAGAAAAACCCCAAAAATGGAGAGGGTGCCCCAAAAATGCAGAGAGTGCCCTAAAAATTGAGAGAGCGCCCCAAAAAGGGAGAGGGTGCCCCAAAAAATGGGGTGAAAAACCCAAAACATGGGAAGGGCACCCTAAAAATGGGGAGAAAAATCAAAAAAATTGAGAAAGCGCCCCCAAAAAATGGGGAGAAGACCCCAAAAATGGAGAGGGCGCCCCAAAAATGGGGAGAAAACCCCAAAAATGGAGAGGGCACCCCAAAAAAATGGAGAGAAAAACCCAAAAAATGGGGAGAAAACCCAAAAAATGGAGAGGGCGCCCCAAAAATGGAGAGGGTGCCCCAAAAAATGGAGAGAAAAACCCAAAAAATGGGGAGAAAACCCCAAAAATGGAGAGGGCGCCCCAAAAAATGGGGAGAAAAACCCCAAAAATGGAGAGGGTGCCCCAAAAATGCAGAGAGTGCCCTAAAAATTGAGAGAGCGCCCCAAAAAGGGAGAGGGTGCCCCAAAAAATGGGGTGAAAAACCCAAAACATGGGAAGGGCACCCTAAAAATGGGGAGAAAACCCCAAAAAATTGAGAAAGCGCCCCCAAAAAATGGGGAGAAGACCCCAAAAATGGAGAGGGCGCCCCAAAAATGGGGAGAAAACCCCAAAAATGGAGAGGGCACCCCAAAAATGGAGAGGGCGCCCCAAAAATGGAGAGAAAAACCCAAAAATGGAGAGAGCACCCCAAAAATGGGGAAAGCACCCCAAAAAAATGGCGAGAAAAACCCAAAAAATGGAGAGGGTGCCCCAAAAATGAAGAGAGCGCTCTAAAAATGGGGAGAAAAACCCAAAAAATGGGGAGGAAACCCCAAACATGAGGAGAGCACCCCAAAAACTGGAGAGAAAACCCCAAAAATGGAGAGAGCACCCCAAAAATGGGGAAAGCACCCCAAAAAATGGGGAGAAGACCCCAAAATGGGGTGGGACGAGGCAGGAACGGGGAGGGCGCCTCGAAATTCGGGGGAAAGTTCAGAAATGGGGAAAACGGTAAAAATTGGGGGAATGTCGTAAAAATGGGGGGAGGGACCCCGACCCTTGACCACACCCAACCTTTGACCACACCCAACCTTTGACCACACCCAACCCTTGGCCACACCCAACCCTTGACCACACCCCCCTTGGCCACACCCACCCCTTGACCACACCCAACCCTTGACCACACCCAACCCTTGACCACACCCCCCCTTGACCACACCCCCCCCTTGACCCAAGCCTTGACCACACCCAAGCCTTGACCACACCCAAGCCTTGACCACACCCACCCCTTGACCACACCCACCCCTTGACCACACCCAACCCTTGACCACACCCAAGCCTTGACCACACCCCCCTTGACCACACCCACCCCTTGACCACACCCCCCTTGGCCACACCCACCCCTTGACCACACCCACCCCTTGACCACACCCAACCCTTGCCCCAAGCCTTGACCACACCCAACCCTTGACCACACCCACCCCTTGACCACACCCACCCCTTGACCACACCCCCCCCTTGACCCAAGCCTTGACCACACCCACCCCTTGACCACACCCAACCCTTGACCCAAGCCTTGACCACACCCAACCCTTGACCACACCCACCCCTTGACCACACCCACCCCTTGACCACACCCCCCCCTTGACCCAAGCCTTGACCATCACCCAACCCTTGGCCACACCCACCCCTTGGCCAGACCCCCCGTTGACCACACCCCCTTGACCACACCCACCCCTTGACCACACCCCCCTTGACCCAACCCTTGACCACACCCAAGCCTTGACCACACCCACCCCTTGACTCAACTGTTGACCAACACCCGACCTTTGACCACCCCAACCCTTGACCCAAGCCTTGACCACACCCCCCCTTGACCACACCCCCCCTTGACCACACCCAACCCTTGACCACACCCAAGCCTTGACCACCCCCAACCCTTGACTCAACCATTGACCACACTCCAACCCTTGACCACACCCCCCTTGACCACCCACCCCTTGACCACACCCCCCTTGGCCACACCCACCCCTTGACCACACCCAACCTTTGACCACACCCACCCCTTGACCACACCCACCCCTTGACCACACCCACCCCTTGACCACACCCCCTTGACCACACCCACCCCTTGACCACACCCCCCCTTGACCCAACCCTTGACCACACCCAAGCCTTGACCACACCCAAGCCTTGACCACACCCACCCCTTGACCACACCCCCTTGACCACACCCAACCCTTGACCACACCCCCCTTGACCCAACCCTTGACCACACCCAACCCTTGACCACACCCAAGCCTTGACCACACCCAACCCTTGACCACACCCACCCCTTGACCACACCCACCCCTTGACCATCACCCACCCCTTGACCAACACCCAACCCTTGACCACACCCACCCTTTGACCACACCCAAGACTTGGCCACACCCAACCCTTGACCACACCCCCCCTTGACCACACCCAACCCTTGACCACACCCACCCCTTGACCACACCCACCCCTTGACCACACCCACCCCTTGACCACACCCACCCCTTGACCCAACCCTTGACCACGCCCCCCCTTGGCCACACCCACCCCTTGGCCACACCCACCCCTTGACCACACCCACCCCTTGACCACACCCAAGCCTTGACCACCCCCAACCCTTGACCACACCCACCCCTTGACCACACCCAACCCTTGACTCAATCGTTGACCACACTCCAACCCTTGACCACCCAACCCTTGACCACACCCCCCTTGACCACACCCCCCCCTTGACCACACCCCCCTTGAACACACCCCCCTTGGCCACACCCACCCCTTGACCACACCCAACCCTTGGCCACACCCGCCCCTTGGCCACACCCACCCCTTGACCACACCCAAGCCTTGACCACCCCCAACCATTGACCACACCCACCCCTTGACCACACCCACCCCATGACCACACCCCCCCTTGACTCAACCGTTGACCACACCCACCCCTTGACCACACCCAACCCTTGACCACACCCACTCCTTGACCACACCCACCCTTTGACTCAACCGTTGACCACACTCCAACCCTTGACCACACCCACCCTTTGACCACACCCAAGACTTGGCCACACCCAACCCTTGACCACACCCACCCCTTGACCACACCCCCCGTTGACCACACCCAACCCTTGACCACACCCCCCTTGACCCCACCCCCTTGACCACCCCCCCCTTGACCACACACCCCCGTTGACCACACCCACCCCTTGGCCAGACCCACCCCTTGACCACACCCAACCGTTGACCACACCCCCCGTTGACCCAACCCTTGACCCCACCCCCCTTGACCATCCCCCACCCCGCTGTCCCCTCAGGGCATCGGCTGTTACATGTTCCGCATCGACGAGGCCGAGGTGGTGGACGCCACCATGCACGGCAGCGCCGCGCGCTTCATCAACCACTCGTGCGAGCCCAACTGCTACTCGCGCGTCATCCACGTCGAGGGCCACAAGCGCATCGTCATCTTCGCCCTGCGCCGCATCCTGCGCGGCGAGGAGCTCACCTACGACTACAAGTTCCCCATCGAGGAGCCGGCGGCCAAGCTGCCCTGCAACTGCGGCGCCCGGCGCTGCCGGCGCTTCCTCAACTGAGCCGGGCCGGCCTCTCCGAGGGGTTCCTGGGGCCTTCTGGGTGTGCTGGGATGGAGGTATGGGGGGATGGAGAGGTTCTAGAAGTGGTTGGAGGTGATTGTGAGTTGGGGGAGGCGTTTGGGAGAAGGTTGTGGTTGGGGCTTCTGGTCAAGCAGGAGTTGTGGGGGTCGACCAGGAGATGTGGAGGTCAACCAAGAGTCATGGAGGTCAACCAAGAGTCATGGAGGTCAACCAGGAATCATGGTGGTCACTCAAGAGTCATGGAGGTCAACCAAGAGTCATGGTGGTCAACCAAGAGTCATGGAGGTCAACCAAGAGTCATGGAGGTCAACCAAGAGTCATGGGGGTCAACCAGGAATCATGGTGGTCAATCAAGAGTCATGGAGGTCAACCAAGAGTCATGGTGGTCAACCAAGAGTCATGGAGGTCAACCAAGAGTCATGGAGGTCAACCAAGAGTCTTTGGGGTCAACCAAGAGTCTTTGGGGTCAACCAGGAGTCTTTGGGGTCAACCAAGAGTCATAGGGGTCAACCAGGAATCATGGTGGTCAACTAAGAGTCTTTGGGGTCAACTAAGAGTCATGGGGGTCAACCAGGAATCATGGTGGTCAATCAAGAGTCATGGAGGTCAACCAAGAGTCATGGTGGTCAACCAAGAGTCATGGAGGTCAACTAAGAGTCTTTGGGGTCAACCAGGAATCATGGTGGTCAACTAAGAGTCTTTGGGGTCAACCAGGAATCATGGTGGTCAACTAAGAGTCTTTGGGGTCAACCAAGAGTCATGGTGGTCAACCAGGAATCATGGTGGTCAATCAAGAGTTCTGGAGATCAATCAGGAGTCTTGGGGGTCAACCAAGAATTGTGAGGATCAATCAAGAGTTGTGATGGTCAACCAAGAATCATGGTGGTCAACCAGGAGTTGTGATGGTCAACTAAGAGTCCTGAAGGTCAGCCAAGAATCGTGGTGGTCAACCAAGAGTCCTGGGGGTCAACCAAGAGCCATAGGGGTCAACCGAGAGTCCTGGGGGTCAACCAAGAGCCATAGGGGTCAACCGAGAGTCCTGGGGGTCAACCAGGAGTCGTGGTGGTCAACCAAGAATCATGGAGGTCAACCAAGAGTCATGGGGAGAAGATACTGAGGTGCCCTTGGAAGCCATGGAGATGCCTCCAGTCGAGTGGGAAGACCCAGAAGTCCTGGGGAGGTCCTGGAGATGCTTCTGGAAGTCTTGGAGATGCCTCCAATCAACTGGAAGGTCCCGAAAATCAAGAGAATGAAATTTTGGGGTGCTCCTGGGAGTTCTTGAGATGCCTCCAACCCTGGGGACCCCCCAAAAAGGGACCTCGGGGTGCTCCCAGTGCCACCTCCAGCCCTGGAGACCACCCCTCCCCCACCCCCAAATTCCCCCCATGGACTCCCCCCAAACCCCTCCCATGGGCCCGACCCTCCCCCTTCCCCACTTTCCCCCCCAAAATGGGTGCAGCCCCTCCCCCCGCAGCATTTTTGGGGCGTTTCCGGGTGTTTTTGGGAGTTTAGGGTTTTGTATTTTAATTTAAAGGCGGCGCGAGCTCCGCCCACAATAAAGACTCTGATTGGACCCGGTGGCTCCGGCGTACGGGGGTGGGGGGGAGGGGACACGAAATCGGGGAGAAAAACCCGTTTTCCACCATTTTTAGGGGGGAAACGTGAGGGGGAAAGGGCGGGAAATGTGAGGGGGAAAGGGCGGGAAATGTGAGGGGGAAAGGGCGGGAAAAGTGAGGGGAAAAGGGCGGGAAAAGTGAGGGGAAAATGGAGGGAAATGTGAGGGGAAAAGGGCGGGAAATGTGAGGGGAAAATGGAGGGAAATGTGAGGGGGAAATGGAGGGAAATGTGAGGGGAAAGGGCGGGAAAAGTGAGGGGAAAAGGGCGGGAAAAGTGAGGGGAAAGGGTGGGAAATGTGAGGGGAAAATAGAGGGAAAAGTGAGGGGAAAATGGAGGGAAAAGTGAGGGGAAAATGGAGGGAAATGTGAGGGGGGAAAAGGTGGGAAAAATGAGGGGAAAATGGCGGGAAACGTGAGGTGGAAAGGGCGGGAAACATGAGGGGGGAAAATGGAGGGAAATGTGAGGGGAAAAGGGTGGGGAATGTGATGGAAAAGGAAGGGAAATGTGAGGGGGAAAGGCGGGAAAGGTGAGGGGAAAATGGTGGGAAATGTGAGGGGGAAATTGAGGGGAAAAGGGCGGGAAGCGTGAGGGGAAAAGGGTGGGAAAAGTGAGGGGAAAAGGGCGGGAAGTGTGAGGGGAAAGGGCGGGAAACGTGAGGGGAAAATGGAGGGAAAAATGAGGGGGAAATGGAGGGGAAAATGAGGGGAAAAGGGCGGGAAATTTGACGACGGAAAGGGCCGGAAACGTGAGGGGAAAACGCTCCCAGTTGGCTCCCAGTGCTCCCAGTAAGGCTCTGTGGCGTCCCCAGTGCCAGCAATGACGTCACCCCCCGTCCCCAGCCAATCCGAGGACGCGAGGGGGGCGGAGCCAGAGGCGCTCTGAGCTCTGATTGGTCCTCATTTGGAGCGGGGGTGTGGCCTCGGCTGGCCCCGCCCCCCCCCCCCCCCGCGGCGGCGGCGCTGTCTGAGATCACCGCGGGCTGGGGGGGGCCATAACTGACCCCGAGTGACCCCGAGTGACCAATAGTGACCATTAGTGACCATTAACTGACCCCGAGTGACCCCGAGTGACCAATAGTGACCATTAACTGACCCTGAGTGACCATTAGTGACCAGTAGTGACCACTAACTGACCCTGAGTGACCCCGAGTGACCAATAGTGACCATTAACTGACCCTGAGTGACCCCGAGTGACCAATAGTGACCATTAAATGACCCTGAGTGACCATTAGTGACCAATAGTGACCATTAACTGACCCTGAGTGACCAATAGTGACCATTAGTGACCATTAACTGACCCTGAGTGACCAATAGTGACCATTAGTGACCATTAACTGACCCCGAGTGACCATTAGTGACCAGTAGTGACCATTAACTGACCCTGAGTGACCCCGAGTGACCATTAACTCACCCCGAGTGACCATTAACTGACCCTGTGACCATTAGTGACCATTAACTGACCCTGAGTGACCCTGAGTGACCATTAACTCACCTCGAGTGACCATTAGTGACCATTAACTGACCCTGAGTGACCCAAACTGCCCAGTAGTGACCCCGAGTGACCGGTAGTGACCCCCAGGCTCACCTCTGCGGCCGGGCCCAGGCCCAGCTGTGCCCGGGTGTGTGCCCATGTCAGTGTCCAGCTGTGCCCAGCTGTGCCCATGTCAGTGTCCAGCTGTGTCCAGCTGTGCCCATGTCAGTGTCCAGCTGTGCCCAGCTGTGTCCAGCTGTGCCCATGTCAGTGTCCAGCTGTGCCCATGTCAGTGTCCAGCTGTGCCCAGCTGTGTCCAGCTGTGCCCATGTCAGTGTCCAGCTGTGCCCATGTCAGTGTCCAGCTGTGCCCAGCTGTGCCCATGTCAGTGCCCAGCTGTGCCCAGCTGTGCCCATGTCAGTGTCCAGCTGTGCCCAGCTGTGCCCAGCCGCTGGGGATGGTCCCGGAAATGGGGCAAATCCAGGGAATTTTGGGGTTTCACCGCTCTTCCCTCTCACCTGTCCCCTCCCCTCCCCCCTCTGTCCATCCCGTGTCCGTCCCGTGTCCACCCCGTGTCCGTGTGTCCATCCCGTGTCCATCCCGTGTCCATCCCGTGTCCGTCCCGTGTCCACCCCGTGTCCGTGTGTCCATCCCGTGTCCATCCCGTGTCCGTGTGTCCATCCCGTGTCCGTGTGTCCATCCCGTGTCCATCCCGTGTCCATCCCGTGTCCGTGTGTCCATCCCGTGTCCACCCCGTGTCCATCCCGTGTCCGTGTGTCCATCCCGTGTCCACCCCGTGTCCGTGTGTCCATCCCGTGTCCACCCCGTGTCCATCCCGTGTCCGTGTGTCCACCCCGTGTCCGTGTGTCCATCCCGTGTCCATCCCGTGTCCCTCCCGTGTCCATCCCGTGTCCATCCCGTGGCCGCAGGGGGACTCCGGGGCCCCGCTGCTCTGTGGGGGCTCCTCCAGGGCGTCGTGTCCTGGGACTGGCCGTGTGTGGCCAGTGGGGCCAGCCCGGTGGCTACTGCAGCGTGTGTGGCCAGTGGGACCAGCCCGGTGGCTACTGCAATGTGTGTGGCCAGTGGGGCCAGCCCGGTGGCTACTGCAATGTGTGTCAGGCCAGCGCCTGGATCTGCCACACTGCCCGTGACTGACCAGGAGTGACCAGGAGTGACCAGGAGTGACCAGGAGTGACCAGTGACCACCAGTGACTGACCAGCAAGAACCAGTGACTAACCAGGAGTGACCAGTGACTGACCAGTGACTGACCAGGAGTGACCACCAGTGACTGACCAGTGACCACCAGTGACTGACCAGCGAGAACCAGTGACTGACCAGGAGTGACCAGTGACTGACCAGTGACTGACCAGGAGTGACCACCAGTGACTGAGCAGTGACCACCAGCGAGCACCAGTGAAAATGGCAAAAAAAAAACCCAAGCGAGTGGAGTTACAGGGACTGGGATGGACTGGGATGGAACTGGGAGGGACTGGGATGGACTGGGATGGAACTGGGAGGGACTGGGAGGGACTGGGATGGAACTGGGAGGGACTGGGATGGACTGGGATGGAACTGGGAGGGACTGGGATGGACTGGGATGGAACTGGGAGGGACTGGGAGGGACTGGGATGGAACTGGGAGGGACTGGGATGGACTGGGATGGAACTGGGATGGAACTGGGAGGGACTGGGATGGACTGGGAGGGCACTGGGATGGAACTGGGAGGGACTGGGATGGACTGGGATGGAACTGGGAGGGACTGGGAGGGACTGGGATGGACTGGGATGGAACTGGGAGGGACTGGGAGGGACTGGGATGGAACTGGGAGGGACTGGGAGGGACTGGGATGGACTGGGAGGAACAGGGGGCGCCCCCTGTCGGTTTCCCTCGGTACTGATGGGGGGTGGGGACATCCCAGGGACACCCTGAGGGCACCTTGGGGACACCCTGGGGACACTTCGGGGTGACCTTGGGGACACCTCGGGGACACTCCCTGGGGGGCACCCCTGAGACCCTTGGGGACACTCCCTGGGGGGCACCCCTGAGACCCTTTGGGACACCCTGAGGGCACTTTGGGGACACTTTGGGGACACCCCAGGAGGGACCTTGGAGACACCTTGGGGACATTTTGGGGTCACTCTGGGGACACCCTGGAGCCGTTCTGGGGACACCTCGGGGACACCTTGGAGCGACCTTGGGGACACCCTGGGGACACCTCAGAGACGCTTCAGGGACACCCCAGGAGGGACCTCGGGGACACTTTGGGGACACTTTGGGGACATCTGGGGACACCCTGGGGACACTTTGGGACACTCCGAGGGCACCTTGGGGACACCCTGGGGACACCCAGGAGAGACCTTGGGGACACCCCTGGGACACTTTGGGGACACCCCTGGGACACTTTGGGGACACCCTGGGGACACCTCGGGGACACCTCGGAGACGCTTCAGGGACACTTTATGGGACATTTTGGGGACACTTTGGGGACACCCCAGGAGGGACCTCGGGGACACTTTGGGGACACCTCCCGGACACTTCATGGACACTTTGGGGCCACCTTGGGGACACTTTCTGGGGGACGCCGCTGGGATACCCTGAGGTGACCCTGGGGGACATTTTGGGGTGACCCTGGGGACACCTTGGGGACACCTCGGAGACGCTTCAGGGACACCCTGGAGCCGTTCTGGGGACACCTCGGGGACACTCCGAGAGCACCTTGGGGACATTTTGGGGCCACTTTGGGGTCACTCCCTGGGGGACAGCCCTGGGACACCCTGAGAGCACCTTGGGGACATTCCCAGGGGGCACCTCCGGGACACTTTGGGGACCCTCTCGGGACACCCTGGGGACAGCTCAGGGACACCTCGGAGACGCTTCAGGGACACTTTTATGGCCACTTTGGGGACATTTCGGGGCCGCTTTGGGGCCATTTCGGGGCCACCTCGGGGCCGCCTCGTGAGGAGCCGGCTCAGGCCACGCCCCCTTTCCCCGCCCCGACCAATCAGAGCCTCGGGATCCCCTCAGAGGGGCGGGGCCGCCTCCCCCTCCCCCTCGGGGGTGGGCGTGGCCATCCCGGATGTGGGCGTGGCCAGTGCTGGGGTGGGCGTGGCCTGCAGAGCGTGGGCGGCGTCTCTCCAGCGCTGCAGCCAATGGGAGAAGGGGGCGTGGCCAGGGGGCGTGGCCAGGACCCACTGAGCCGGCTGGGCCCACCTGGGGGGGGGGGGAGGGGCTGCGTTGGGAAAGGGGGCGGGGCTTGGAGAGGAGGAGCCCCGCCCCTCCCCCACCCAGAGCAACGCCCCCATCACAGAGGCCCCTCCCCCTCCTCCAGCCCCTCCCCCACCCCTCAGACCCCTCCCCCCTCTCCAGCCCCTCCCCCCTCTCCAGCCCTTCCCCCACCCAGAGCCCCGCCCACATCATTGAGGCCCCTCCCCCTCTCCAGCCCCTCCCCCACCCCTTTTCACCCCTCCCCCACTCCTCCAGCCCTTCCCCCACCCCTCAAACCCCTCCCCCTGCTCCGGCCCCTCCCCCTCAGGCCCCTCCCCCCACTCGCCATTGGCTGAGCAGCCCCCGGAGGCGGGGCCAGTCTCTGATTCGCTGCCGGCAGCCGGCGCTGACCAATCGCAGCCGGGGGAGGAGCTCGGCCCCGCCCTGGGGCGGGGGGGGGAGGGGCGGGGCGGGCTCGGGCCCCGCCCCCCTGCGCGCGCACAGCGCCCCCTGGCGGAGCCGCAGCCGCAGCGCGGCCGCCCGCCGCAACAGCGCCCCCTGCTGGACCTGCGATGGGGGGGGGGAGGGGCGGGGTTTGGCCACGCCCACATCCCCTCCGCAGGCCCCGCCCCCCGCTGACCTTTGACCCCGACTCGGCCCCTCCCCCTTCAAGCCCCTCCCCCACTCGTTGAGCCCCTCCCCCTTTCCCCGCCCCTCCCCCCCCTTTTCCCATCCCTCTACCTTTGCCCGCCCCTCCCCCACCCGTTAAGCCCCTCCCCCTTTCCAGCCCCTCCCCATTCCAGCCCCGCCCCCTTCCCCCGCCCCTCCCCCTTTAAGCCCGTCCCCCTTTCCACCCCCTCCCCCTTTAAGCCCCTCCCCCTTTTCCCGCCCCCTTAAGCCCCTCCCCCTCCCCCTTTAAGCCCCTCCCCCTTTAAGCCGCGCCCCCTCCCCCTCCCCTTTTAAGCCCCTCCCCCTCCCCTCCCCCTTTAAGCCCCTCCCCTTCCCCTCCCCTCCCCTTTAAGCCCTTCCCCCTTCCCCGCCCCTCCCCCTCCCCCTTTAAGCCCCTCCCCTTTCCCCGCCCCTCCCCTTTAAGCCCCTCCCCCTTTAAGCCCCTCCCCCTCCCCTCCCCCTTTAAGCCCCTCCCCCTTTCCCCGCCCCTCCCCCACCTGCTCCGGGGCCGTTCCCAGCTCTCGGCTCAGCTCCCGCAGTGGGGGAGGGGCCGGGGGGGGGAGGGGCTCTCCCAGTGCTCCCAGTGCTCCCAGTACGAGGCTGCGCCGCCGCTGCCCCTCCCCCAACAGCGGGGGAGGGGTCGAGCCCGGCCCCGCCCGGGCCACGCCCCGAACCTGCGGCCAATCAGAGACAGGGGGCGGGGTCACCGGGCTGAACTGGTTTGAACTGGGCTGAACTGGTTTACACTGGTCCGTACTGGTTTGTTAAGGGTTTGTAATGGTTTGTACTGGCGTGAAGTGGTCTGTACTGGCCTATACTGGTTTGTACTGGTCTATACTAGCCTGTACTGGTTTGTACTGGCCTGTACCGGTCTGTACTGGTTCATACTGGTCTGTACTGGTCTATACTGGTTTGCAATGGTCTGTACTGGTGTGAACTGGTTTATACTGGTTTGAACTGGTTTATACCAGTTTGTGCTGGTCTGTACTAGCCTGTACTGGTCTGTACTGGTTTGTACTGGCCTGTATTGCTCTGTACTGGTTTATACTGACCTGTACTGGTCTATAGTGGTCTGTACTGGTCTATACTGGTCTGTATTGGTCTGTACTGGTTTGTACTGGCATGTACTGGTCTATACTGGTCTGTACTGGCCTGTACTGGTTTGTAATGGTCTGTACTGGTGTGAACTGGTTTATAGTGGTCTGTACTGGTTTATACTGGTCTGTACCGGTCTGTACTGGTTTATACTGGCCTGTACTGCTCTATACTGGTCTGTACAGGTCTGTACTGGTCTATACTGGTCTGTACTGGTCCGTACTCGTCTATACTGGTCAGTACTGGTCCATACTGGTTTATACTGGTCTATACTGGTCCATATTGGTTTATACTGGTCCGTACTGGTTTATACTGGTCTGTACTGCTCTATACTGGTCTGTACTGATCTATACTGGTCCATACTGGTTTATACTGGTCTGTACTGATCTATACTGGTCCATACTGGTTTATACTGGTCTGTACTGCTCTATACTGGTCTGTACTGCTCTATACTGGTCTGTACTGCTCTATACTGGTCCATACTGGTTTATACTGGTCTGTACTGCTCTATACTGGTCTGTACTGCTCTATACTGGTCCGTACTGGTTTATACTGGTCTGTACTGCTCTATACTGGTCCATACTGGTTTATACTGGTCTGTACTGGTCGATCCGCACCTGCTCCTGCAGGGGGCGCAGTCCCGCACGGCGCCCCCTGGCGGCGGCGCTGAGGAAGCGCAGGCGCTGCTGCTGCCGGAGCTGGGGGGGGAGGGGCGGTCAGGGACCCCAAAACCACCCAAAATCACCCCAAAAGCACCCCAAAATTACCCTGAAACCACCCGAAATCACCCCAAAATTACCCTAAAAACACCCTGAAACCACCCAAACCCACCCAAACCCACCCAAAATCACCCCCAAATCACTCAAAATCACCCAAAAGTACCCAAAATCACCCTGAAACCACCCCAAAACCCCCCCAAAGCACCCAAAATCACCCCAAAATCCATCAAAATCACCCCAAAATCACTCAAAATCACCCAAAACCACCCAAAATCCTTCAAGAACCACCCAAAAGCACCCGAAAATAATCCCAAATCCACCCCAAATCACCCCAAAATCCCTCAAAAACCACCCTGAAACCACCCAAAACCACCCCAAAATCACCCAAAATCCCTCAAAATCACCCCAAAATCCCTCAAAAACCACCCAGAAGCACCCAAATCCCCCTCAAATCACCCCAAAACCCCTCAAAAACCACCCAAAATCCCCCCAAATCCCCTAAACACACCCCAAAATCCCCCAAACCCACCAAAAATCATCCCAAAATCACCTCAAAACCCCCGAAACCACCCGAAAACCACCCAAAATCCACCCCAAAATCCCCCAAATCGCCCCAAAATCTCCCCAAACCACCTGAAATCACCCCAAGTGACTCCAAAGCCCCTCAAAACCCACCCAAAATCACCCCCAAAAATCCCAAACTCACCCCAAAATCACCTAAAAGTCCCCAAATCCCCCCAAAATCCCCCCAAATCCCCCACAAATCACCCAAAATCCCTGAAATATCACCCAAAATCACCCCAAGTCCGCCCCCAAAATCAACCCCGGGACCCCAAAACCGACAAAAATCATCCCCAACCCCCCCAAATCACCCAAAATCCCCAAATCCACCCCAAATCACCCCAAAACACCAAAATCTTCCCAAAATCTCCCCCAACCCCTTCCAGGACCCCAAAAAGCCCCAAATCTCCCCAAAATCCCCCTCAGGAGCCCCCAAATCCCCCCCCCCCCCCCTCAAACCCCCCAAAATTCTCCCCAAAATCTCCTCAAATCCCCCCCCAAATCCCAAAAATCCCCCCCAAACCTCCCCAGGACCCCCCAAATCCCCTCTGGGACCCCCCCAATCCCCCCCAGGAGCCCAAATCCCCCCCAAATCTCTTTAGGATCCCCCAAATCCCCCCCAAAATCCCTCTGGGACCCCCCCAACCCCTTTTGGGACCCCCAAATCCCCCCCAAAATCCCTCTGGGACCCCCCAAAACCACGTTAGAATCCCCCAAAATCCTTCTGGGACCCCCCAAATCCCTTTTGGGACCCCCCCAAATCCACCCCAGGATCCCCAGATCCCCCCAAAATCCCCTTTGGGATCCCCCAAATCCCCCTCAACCCCTTTAGGACCCCCCCAAATCCCTTTGGGATCCCCCAAACCCCCCCCAAATACCCCTGGGACCCCCCAAATCCTCCCCAAATCCCTCTGGGATCCCCCAAATCCATCCCAGGACCCCCAAATTCCCCCCAGACCCCGTCAGGATCCCCCAAATTCCCCCCAAAAGCCCTCTGGGACCCCCCAAATCCCCCCCAGGATCCCCCAAATCCCTTTGAGACCCCCCCAAATCCCTTTAGGACCCCCTAAGTCCCCCCCCAACCCCCTCTGGGACCCCCCAAATCCACCCCAGAACCCCCCAAATTTTCCCCCAAACCCCTTTAGAATTCCCCAAATCCCCCCCAAAACCCCTCTGGTATCCCCCAAACCCCCTCAGGACCCCCCAAATCCCCTCCAAATCCACCTTAGGACCCCCCAAATCCCTCTGGGATCCCCCAAATCCCCCCCAAAGCCCCTTTGGGACCCCCCAACCCCCTCTAAACCCCCCCAAATCCCATCTAGGAACCCCCAAATCCCCCCAGAACCCCCCAAATTCCCTTTGTGACCCCCAAATCCTCCCCAATCCCCTTTAGGACCCCCCAAATCCCCCCCAAATCCCTTTTGGGACCCCCCAAATCCACCCCGGGACCCCCCAAATCCCCTCTGGGACCCCCCAACCCCCCCCCCCCCAAAACCCTCCCAAACCCCTTTAGGACCCCCCAACCCCCCCAAAATCCCCCCAAAACCCCCTTTGGGAACCCCAAATCCCTTCAGGACCCCCCAAATCCACGTTAGAACCCCCCAAATCCCCCCAAAATCCCTTTGGGATCCCCCAAATCCCTCCCAAATCCACCTTAGGACCCCCCAACCCCCCAAATCCCCCCCCCAAATCTCTTTGGGACCCCCCCAAATCCACCCCAGGACGCCCCCAAATCCCCCCCAAACCCCTTTAGGACCCCCCCAAATCCCTTCAGGACCCCCCAAATCCCTTTGGGATCCCCCAAATCCCCCCCAGATCTCAGTGGGACCCCCCCCCAACTCCCTTGGGTCCCCCCAGAACCCCCCAAATCCCTTCAGGATCCCCCAAATCCCCCCCAAAACCCCTCTGGGAACCCCCAAAACCCCTTTGGGACCCCCCAAATCCCCCCCGAATCCCTTCAGGACCCCCCAAATCCCCTTTAGGACCCCCCCAAATCCCCTTCGGACCCCCCCAAATCCCCCTTAGGACCCCCCAAATCCCCTCTGGGACCCCCCAAATCCCCCCCCAAATGCCCTTCGGACCCCCCAAATCCCTTCAGGATCCCCCAAATCCCCTCTGGGACCCCCCAAATCCCTTCAGGATCCCCCAAATCCCTTCAGGACCCCCCAAATCCCCTCTGGGACCCCCTAAATCCCCTCCAAATCCCTTTAGGACCCCCCCAAATCCCTTCAGGACCCCCCCAAATCCCCTCTGGGACCCCCCAAATCCCCCCCAAATCCCTTTAGGACCCCCCAAATCCCCTTTAGGACCCCCCCAAATCCCTTCAGGATCCCCCAAATCCCTTTAGGACCCCCCAAATCCCCTTTAGGACCCCCCAAATCCCTTCAGGACCCCCCAAATCCTCTCTGGGATCCCCAAATCCCCCCCAAATCCCTTCAGGACCCCCCAAATCCCCTTTGGGACCCCCCAAATCCCCTCTGGGACCCCCCAAATCCCCCCCCAAATGCCCTTCGGACCCCCCCAAATCCCTTCAGGACCCCCCAAATCCCCTCTGGGACCCCCCAAATCCCCCCCAAATCCCTTTCGGACCCCTCCCCTCCCCCCCTCTCACCGCTCGGCCCCTCCCCCTCCGGAGCCGCCTGCGGAGCCCCCCCAGGGCGGATTCGGGGCCGGATTTGGGGGATTTTGGGGGGTCCCCCCTGAGCCCCTGCACCCCCCGGCTCAGGGCCCCCCAAAACCCCCCCAGCCCCGCCCGGGCCAGCGCCAGCCTGGGGGGGGAACCCCAAAATTAGGGGGGAAATGGGGAAAAATGGGGAAAAAATGGAGGATTTTGGGGGTTTTTCAAGGGGATTTTGGGGGGGATTTGGGGTTTTTCAAGGGGATTTTGGGGGGATTCAGGTGATTTGGGGGAGCAGATTTGGAGTTTTTGGGGGGATTTTGGGGTTTTCAAGGGGATTTGGGGGGGAATTTGGGGTGGTTTAGGGCATTTTTGGGGGTTTCTGGGTGGGATTTGAAGGTTTTGGGGAGAATTTGGGTCATTCTGGGGTTACCGGGGTGAGATTTTGGGGTTTTGGGGATGAGGTTTGGGGTTTTTTGGGGTGGTTTGGGGCATTTTTGGGGTGCTCAGGGGGGTCTGGGGTTACCTGGGTGAGCTTTGGGGGTTTTTGGGATGGGATTTTGGGGGTTTTTGGGGGGATTTTGGGGGTTTTTGGGGGGATTCAGGTGATTTGGGGGGGAGATTTGGAGGTTTTGGGGGGAGTTTTGGGGGGATTTGGGGTTTTTAGCAGGATTTGGGGGGATTTTGGGGTGGGATTTGGGGCATTTGGGGATTTTGGGAGATTTGGGGAGAACTGGGGGGGGATTTGGGAGAAATTTTGGGGGATTTTGGGGTGGGATTTGGGGAGATCTGGTGTTTTTAGGGGATTTGGGGGGGGAGATTTGGAGTTTTGAGGGGAATTTTGGGGGGGATTTGGGGTTTTTTGGGGATTTTGGGGGATTTCGGGTTTTTTGAGGGAAAGTTTGGGGGGATTGGGGTTTTGGGGGGGATTTGGGGGAAATTTTTGGGGATTTTAGGGTGGGATTTGGGGAGATTTGGGGTTTTTAGGGGATTTGGGGGGCGTTTGGGGTTTTTTGGGGGGGATTGGGGGTTTTGGGAGGGATTTTGGGATGGGACTTGGGGGTTTTCGGGGTGGTTTGGGGCATTCTGGGGTGTTCTGGGGTTACCTGGGTGGGATTTGGGGGTTTTTGGGTGGGATTTTGGGGGTTTTGGGGTGGTTTGGGGCAGTTTTGGGGTGGTTTGGGGATTTTTGGGGTGGTTTGGGGCAGTTTTGGGGCAGTTTTGGGGGGGTTTGGGGCAGTTTTGGGAAGGTTTGGGGCAGTTTTGGGAAGGTTTGGGGCAGTTTTGGGGCGGTTTGGGGCAGTTTTGGGGCAGTTTTGGGGGGGTTTGGGGCAGTTTTGGGGCAGTTTTGGGGGGGTTTGGGGCATTTTGGGGTGTTCTGGGGTTACCTGGGTAAGGTTTGGGGATTTTTGGGGTGCTTTGGGGCAGTTCTGGGGGGGTTTGGGGCAGTTTTGGGGCGGTTTGAGGACTTTTGGAGCGGTTTGGGGCAGTTTTGGGAACGTTTGGGGCAGTTTCGGGGTGGTTTGGGGATTTTTGGGGTGCTTTGGGGCAGTTTCGGGGCGGTTTGGGGCAGTTTTGGGGTGTTTTTGGGGTGGTTTGGGGCAGTTTTGGGGTGTTTTTGGGGCGGTTTGGGGCAGTTTTGGGGATTTTCAGGGTTACCTGGGTGGGATTTGGGGATTTTTGGAGCGGTTTGGGGATTTTTGGGGCGGTTTGAGGATTTTTGGGGTGGTTTGGGGCAGTTTTTGGGGCGGTTTGGGGATTTTTGGGGCGGTTTGGGGATTTTTGGGGCGGTTTGGGGATTTTTGGGGCGGTTTGGGGCAGTTTTGGGGTGGTTTGGGGCAGTTTTGGGATGGTTTGGGGCAGTTTTGGGATGGTTTGGGGCAGTTCTGGGGTGGTTTGGGGCACTTTTGGGGTGGTTTGGGGCACTTTCGGGGCGGTTTGGGGCAGTTTGGGGCATTTTGGGGATTTTCGGGGTTACCTGGCCGCCCTCTGTGCCCGCGGCTCCCGGGCCAGGCGCGGCTGCAGCTCCTCCAGGCGCCCCCTGAGCCGGGCCAGCCGGGCCAGCAGCGGGGCCAGCGCCGCCCACAGCCCGCCCACGGCCCCCCAGCACTCCTGGGGAGCCCCAGAAACCAACTCAGCACCCCCGAAATCCCAAATCAACCCCAAAAATCAACTCAGCACCCCCCAAAACCCCCAAATCTGCACCAAAAATGAGCTCAGCACCCTCCAAAACTCCAAATTCGCCCCAAAAATGAGCTCAGCACCCCTGAAAACCCCAAATCTGCACCAAAAATGAGCTCAGCACCCCCAAAAACCCCCAAATGCGCCCCAAAAATGAGCTCAGCACTCCCGAAAACCCCCAAATGCGCCCCAAAAATGAGCTCAGCACCCTCCAAAACCCCAAAATCTGCCCCAAAAATCAACTCAGCACCCCCCAAAAACCCCAAATCTGCCCCAAAAATGAGCTCAGCACCCCCCAAAACCCCAAATCTGCCCCAAAAATCAACTCAGCACCCCCAAAACCCCAAATCTGCACCAAAAATGAGCTCAGCACTCCCGAAAACCCCCAAATGCACCCCAAAAATGAGCTCAGCACCCCCCAAAACCCCCAAGTGTGCCCCAAAAATGAGCTCAGCACCCCTGAAAACCCCAAATGTGCCCCAAAAACGACCCCAGAAACCCCAAAAATCCCAAATCTGCCCAAAAAATAAGTCCAGGAACCCCAAAACCCCTAAATTCAACCCCAAAACCCCCAAAATTCCCCCCAAATCCCCCTCAAATCCCCAAAAATCCCCTCCAAACCCCCCTAAATCCCCAAAAATTCCCCCAAAACCCCCCAAATTCCCCCCAAAATCCCAAAACTCCCCCAAAATCCCCAAATTCCCCCAAAATTCCCAAAAATTATCTCAAAATGCCCCCAAATTCCCCAGAACCCTCAAAAACTCCCCCAAAAAATCATCAATTTCCCCCCAAAATCCATCCAAAAATTGCCCAAAATCCCCTAAAAATCCCCCAAAAGACCCCAAATCCCCAAAAATCCCCCCAAACCCCCCAAATGCCCCCCAAATTCCTAAAACTTCCCCCAAAAAATCCCCTAAAAATCCCCAAAAATCCCCCAAATTCAAAGAAATTCCCCAAACCCTCCCTCCAAAACTCAAAAAATGGGCAAATTCCCCCCAAAACCCCCAAATTCCCCCAAAATCCCACCAAAAATTCCCCAAAATCCCCAAATTCCTGGAAGTTCCCCAAAAGCCCCCAAGATTCCCAAAACCCCCCCAAAATCCCCCCAAATCTTCCCAAAACCCCCCAAAACTCCCTTTAAATCCCCCCAAATTCCCAAAAATCCCCGAATCCCCCTGAAATTCCCAAAAGTTCCCCAAAAATCCCCCCCAAAAACCCCAAAATCCCCCAAATTCCAAGAAATTCCCCCAAAATCCCCCCAAAAATGCACAAATTCCCCCCAAAACCCCCCCAAAATCCCCCAAAAGTCCCCAAAACCCTCCCAAAAGTCCCCAAAAACCTTCAAAATTCCCCCCAAAATCCCCCAAAATCTCCAAACCATCCCCCTAAAATCCCTCCCAAAATTCCCCAAAACCCCAAAATGCCCCAAAATCCCCCAAATTCCCCCCAAAACCCCCCCAACCCCCACCTGGATGCGGCGCCTCGGCGGGGGCGGGGCCTCGCGGGAGGGGGCGGGGCCAGCGAGGAGCGCCCTGGGGGGGAAGGGCTGAGGCCACGCCCACAACGGGGAAGCCACGCCCACAACGGGGAAGCCCCACCCACAATTGGGAAGCCCCGCCCCCCTCCCGCCATGGCCACGCCCCCTGGGACACCCAAATCCCACCCAGGACCCCCCAAAATCCCCTCAGGACCCCCCAAAATCCCACCCAGGACCCCCCAAAATCCCCTCAGGACCCCCAAATCCCACTCAGGATCCCCCCAAATCCCCTCAGGGACCCCAAAATTCCACCCAGGACCCCCAAAATCCCTTCAGGGACCCCCCAAAATCCACCCAGGGACCCCCAAATCCCACCCCGGGCCCCCAAAATCCCCTCAGGGAACCCAAAATCCACCCAGGACCCCCAAAATCTCATCAGGACCCCCCAAAATCAATCCAGGACCCGCAAAATCCACCCAGGGACCCCCCAAAATCTTCTCAGGGATCCCAAAATCCTCTCAGGACCCCCAGAATCCACCCAGGACCCCCCAAAATCCTCTCAGGGACCCCCCAAAATCCTCTCAGGGACCCCCCAAAATCCCACCCAGGACTCCCCAAAATCCTCTCAGGGACCCCAAAATCCACCCAGGACCCCCCAAAATCCACCCAGGACCCCCCAAAATCCTCTCAGGGACCCCCCAAAATCCCACCCAGGGATCCCCAAATTCCCACCCAGGGACCCCCAAATTCCCACCCAGGGACCCCCCAAAATCCTCTCAAGGATCCCCAAAATCCCACCCAGGACCCCCCAAAATCCCACCCAGGACCCCCCAAGCCCCGCCCCTTCTGGCCCCGCCCCTTCCGGCCCCACCCCACCAAGCCCCGCCCACCTCGTGCTCTGATTGGCCAAGGTCTCCAGCGCCCACAGCACGGCCTCGGGGCTGTGGCCAATCAGCACAGCCTGCAGGGGGCGCCAAGGCTCAGGAGGGGGCGTGGCCGAGCAGAGCCCCGCCCCCCCCCTGAAGCCCCGCCCACCTCAGCCCGTTCCAGCCAATCCGGAAGCGGCAGCGGCTTTTCCTGGGGTTTCCTTGGGTGATTGACAGGTCAGGGGTTAATTAATTGATTAATTAGAGGGTTAATGAGGGGTTCATTAGAAGGGGGAGGGGCTTACCTGGGTGGGCGTGGCCGCTTTAGCTCCGCCTCCCTGGCCTGGCACAAGGCCCTGATTGACACCTGGGGGGAGGGGAGAAATTTGGGGGGTCCTGAGGGGATTTTGGGGTCCCTGAGGGGATTTTTTGGGGGTCCTTGAGGGGATTTTTTGGGGGTCCTGGGTGGGATTTTGGGGTACCTGAGAGGATTTTGGGGGCCCTGGGTGGGATTTGGGGGTCCCTGGGGGGATTTTGGGGGTCCCTGAGTGGATTTTCGGTTCCCTGGGGGGATTTTGGGGGTCCCTGAGTGGATTTTGGGATCCCTGAGAGGATTTTGGGGGTCCCTGGGTGGAATTTTGGGGTCCCTGAAAGGATTTGGGGGTCCCTGGGTTGATTTTGGGGTCCCTGGCAGGATTTTGGGGGGGTCCTGAGGGGATTTTGGGGGCCCTGGGTGGGAATTTGGGGGGACCCACCCCAAGCCCCGCCCCCTCCCAAAGCCCCGCCCCACCTGGAAGCCCCGCCCCCTCCCGAAGCTCCGCCTACTCCCAAAGCCCCGCCCCTCCCGGAAGCCCCGCCCGGAAGCCCCGCCCACTCACCAGCACTTCCGGCTCCGCCCCCGAGGCCAAGATGGCCGAAAGCTCCGCCCGGGACTGGCCCGGCCTGAGGGGAGCGAGCCCAAAATGGACCCAGGGAGCCCCAAAATGGACCCAGGGAGCCCAAAATGCACCCAGGGAGCCCCAAAATGGACCCAGGGAGCCCAAAATGGACCCAGGGAGCCCAAAATGCACCCAGGGAGCCCCAAAATCCAACCCAGGGAGCCCAAAATGGACCCAGGGAGCCCCAAAATCCAACCCAGGGAGCCCCAAATCCAACCCAGGGAGCCCAAAATGGACCCAGGGAGCCCAAAAATCCAAACCAGGGAGCCCCAAAATGCGCCAAGGGAGCCTAAAACCCCCTCAGGACCCCCCAAAATCCACCCTGGGACCCCCAAAATTCAGCCAGGGAGCCCAAAACCCCCTCAGGGACCCCCCAAAATCCAACCCAGGGCCCCTAAAATCCCCTCAGGACCCCCCAAAATCCCCTCAAGGACCCCAAAATCCCCTCAGGACCCCCCAAAATCCCCCATTGCCCATATAAGGAAACCCCCAAGCCCCGCCCCCTTTAAGCCCCGCCCCCTTTACCTCAGCGGGGGCCCCCTTAGCGCCCCCTGGTGGCCGCCGCGCAGCATTTCCGGGCTTGGCTCCGCCCCCAGCAGCCGAAGCTCCGCCCCCCGCCGAAGCTCCGCCCACCGGCGGCTCTGCCGGGCCCCCAGCGAGGCCTCTGCGGGAGGGGACCCCAAAAATGAGGGTGGGGGACCCCAAAATGAGGCCTGGGAGGGGTTTTAGGAACTCCGAGGGGGTGGGGGGGAGCCTAAAACTGGGATTTGGGGTGGGGGGAGGGGTCGGGAGAGCCCCCAAAATGGGGGTTTGGGGGGTAGGAACCTTGGTGCGGGCGCCGCGTTGGCGGCCGGACTCACCCAGGTGCTGCGCCACTTCCTGTGCGCTGCCGATGGCGTCCTCCAGGCCCTGCACTTCCTTCCGGAGGCGCGCCACCTCCTCCTTCAGCGCCCCCTGGCGGCTCGGAGGACCAGGAGCGGCCTGGGAGGAGGCGGCGCCAAAATCCGCCAAATTCAGCCCAAAAAATCCCCTCCAAACCTCCCCGAAATGAACCGAAAGGGGGGAAAAAACCCCTTAAAACCCCAAAATCCACCCCAAAAACGACTCCAACTTTGGGGGGGCGCCCCGGATTTTGGGGATTCCCCGCAAAATTGGGAAAAAAACCCCAAAAATTGGGAAAGAAACCCCAAAAATTGGGAAAAAACCCCCAAAAATTGACTGGGAACCCTCAAAACCCCCCTAAAAAAATCCCAAAATTTCAAAGGAAACCCCAAAACCGCCCCAAAATTTGGGGTCTCCTCCCCAAATCCCCCTCAAAACCCCCCAAAATTTGGGAAACCCCCCCAAAATTGGGAAAAAAGCCCCAAAAATTGACAGGGAACCCTCAAAACCCCCCTAAAAAAACCCCAAAATTTCAAAGCAAACCCCAAAATGCCCCTAAAATTTGGGGTCCCCTCCCCAAATCCCCCTCAAAACCCCCAAAATTTGGGAAACCCCCACAAAATTGGGGAAAAAAACCCCAAAATTGGGAAAAAAACCACAAAAATTGGGAAAAAAGCCCCAAAAATTGACTGGGAACCCTCAAAACCCCCCTAAAAAAATCCCAAAATTTCAAAGGAAACCCCAAAACCGCCCCAAAATTTGGGGTCTCCTCCCCAAATCCCCCTCAAAACCCCCCAAAATTTGGGCCCCTCCCCAAAATTGGGAAAAAACCCCCAAAAACTGGGAAAAAAACCCCAAAAATTGGGAAAAAACACCCAAAAATTGACTGGGAACCCTCAAAACCCCCCTAAAAATCC
Source organism: Coloeus monedula (assembly GCF_965178545.1). Classification (NCBI taxonomy): domain Eukaryota; kingdom Metazoa; phylum Chordata; class Aves; order Passeriformes; family Corvidae; genus Coloeus; species Coloeus monedula. The sequence continues at coordinate 2,325,488 of NC_138815.1, read as the reverse complement.
CCAAAATTTCAAAGGAAACCCCAAAACCGCCCCAAAATTTGGGGTCTCCTCCCCAAATCCCCCTTAAAACCCCCAAAATTTGGGAAACCCCCACAAAATTGGGAAAAAAACCCCAAAATTGGGAAAAAAACCCCAAAAATTGGGAAAGAAACCACAAAAATTGGGAAAAAACACCCAAAAATTGACTGGGAACCCTCAAAACCCCCTAAAAAATCCCCAAAATTTCAAAGGAAACCCCAAAACCGCCCCAAAATTTGGGGTCACCTCCCCAAATCCCCCTCAAAACCCCCAAAACTTGGGAAACCCCCACAAAATTGGGAAAAAACCCCAAAAATTGGGAAAAAAGCCCCAAAAATTGACTGGGAACCCTCAGAACCCCCCTAAAAAAACCCCAAAATTTCAAAGGAAACCCCAAAACCGCCCCAAAATTTGGGGTCCCCTCCCCAAATTCTCTCCCAACCCCCTCCTCGCCCTCCCAAAATTTGGGGATTCCCCCAAAAATTTGGGAAAAAAACCCAGAATTGGGGAAAAACCCTCCAAAATTGGGAAAAAAGCCCCAAAAATCGTCTGGGAACCCTCAAAACCCCCCTAAAAAACCCCAAAATTTCAAAGGAAACCCCAAAACCGCCCCAAATTTTGGGGTCCCCTCCCCAAATCCCCCTCAAAACCCCCCAAAATTGGGAAAAAAACCCCAAAAATTGGGAAAGAAACCCCAAAAATTGGGAAAAAAGCCCCAAAAATTGACTGGGAACCCTCAAAACCCCCCTAAAAAATCCCCAAAATTTCAAAGGAAACCCCAAAACCGCCCCAAAATTTGGGGTCTCCTCCCCAAATCCCCCTCAAAACCCCCAAAATTTGGGAAACCCCCCCAAAATTGGGGAAAAAACCCCAAAAATTGGGAAAAAACACCCAAAAATTGACTGGGAACCCTCAAAACCCCCCTAAAAAAACCCCAAAATTTCAAAGGAAACCCCAAAACCGCCCCAAAATTTGGGGTCTCCTCCCCAAATCCCCCTTAAAACCCCCCAAAATTTGGGAAACCCCCACAAAATTGGGAAAAAAGCCCCAAAAATTGACTGGGAACCCTCAAAACCCCCCTAAAAAAACCCCAAAATTTCAAAGGAAACCCCAAAACTGCCCCAAAATTTGGGGTCCCCTCCCCAAATCCCCCTCAAAACCCCCCAAAATTTGGGGTCCCCCTCACCTGCACCTCCTGCGGGTCCCTGTAGCTGCACCCCGAGTTAAGGAACAAATTTGGGGTCACCCCAAACAATTTTGGATTTTTTTTTTTTTCGCGAGTTTCCCCCTCAATTTTTCACCCCCCCTCCACCCCCCCAAATTTTTTTGGGGACCCCCCAAAATTCCGGATACCGCCGCAGATTCCCCCGGATTTTCTTCACGGTCCTGTGGGGACACCCCCAAAAAAAAGTTTGGGGGTTTTATTTTAATGTTTTGGGGGGGTTTTGGGGGTTTTTGGGGGTTTTTGGGGGGTTTCTCCCCCTCCCCCTCCCCAAATTTTGGGGTCCCCCCCCCTCACTGGAGGCTCCGGACGTGGCGGGCGACGAAATCCCAAATTGGGGCTCCGGGGCCGGAGCAGAGCCTGGGGGGGGAGGGGGAAAAAGGGGGGTCAGGGGGACCCCAAAATTGGGGGGAGACCCAAATGTATTTGGGGAGGGGGAAATTGTCAGCAGGGAGCCCCAAAAAATCACCCGGGGGGCCCCAAAAACCACTCAGGGAGCCCCAAAATCACCCCCAGTAACCCCAAAATCCACCCAGGGAGTCCCAAAATCCACCCAGAACCCCCAAAATCCACCCAGGGAGCCCCAAAACCCACCCAAGGGAGCCCAAAATCCACCCAGAAGCACCAAAATCGTCCCCAGGAACCCCAAAATCATCCAGAACCCCCAAAATCATCCCCAGGGAGCCCCAAACCCCCTAAAGGGACCCCAAAATCACCCAGGGAGCCCAAAAAAATCACCCAGAACCCCCAAAATCACCCCAGGGGCCCCAAAAACCACCTAAAAGGACCTCCAAAATCATCTCCAGGGAGCCCAAAATCCACCCAAGAACCCCAAAATTCACCCAGAACTCTTAAAATCACCCCCAGGAACCCCAAAATCATCCCAAGGGAGCCTCAAAAACCACTCAGGGAGCCCAAAAAACCACCCAGGACCCCCCCAGAGACCCCAAAATCACCCCCAGGGAGCCCCAAAATCATCCCCAGGGAGCCTAAAACGCCCTAAAGGGACCCCAAAATCACCCAGAACCCCCAAAATCACCCCCAGGGACCCCAAAACCCACCCAGGGAGCCCCAAAATCATCCCCAGGGACCCCAAAACCCACCCAGGAATCACCAAGGGACCCTAAAATCACCCCAGGGACCCCAAAATCCACCCAGGACTCCCCCAGACACCCCAAAACTGCCCAAAGCACCCCAAAACCTCCCTGATACCTCCTCAAAGGGACCCCAAAAACCACCCCCGGACCCTCCAAACCCCCCAAAGAGACCCCAAAACCCCCCCAGGACCCCTCAAATGAACCCAAAACCCCCAAATCCCCTCAATTGAACCCCAAATCCCCTCAATTGAACCCCAAACTCCCTCAGGACCCCTCAATTGAACCCCAAATCCCCTCAATTGAACCCCAAATCCCCCCAGGACCCCTCAATTGAACCCCAAAACCCCTCAGGACCCCTCAACTCAACCCCAAATCCCCTCAATTGAACCCCAAACTCCCTCAGGACCCCTCAACTGAACCCCAAATCCCCTCAGGACCCCTCAATTGAACCCCAAATCCCCTCAAGTGAACCCCAAATCCCCTCAAGTGAACCCCAAACCCCCTCAGGACCCCTCAATTGAACCCCAAATCCCCTCAAGTGAACCCCAAACCCCCCCAGGACCCCTCAATTCAACCCCAGAACCCCTCAGGACCACCCCAACCCCCCCCCCCACCCCCTCAGAGGGTGCTCAGGGCAGGTCCCCATCATGGCTCCCCGAAGACCCCCGACCCCTCCTCGCCCCAGGGTGGTCCCGGGGAGGTTCCCGGGGGTTCCCGACCTGCGGAGCGCGGCCGGGGAGGGGACGGCGGAGGGCGGCAGCTCCATCTCGTCCCGGAGCCAGCGGCCCAGAGCCTCCGCCATCATGGCCGGGGGGCTGTGAGGGGAGCCGAAAAAGCGCGCGAAAAGCGCCGCGGGGCAGGGCGGGAGTTGTAGTCCGGAAAGGGGCGGGACGGCAATAGCGCTCTAAGGTGCTGCGCGGGGCATGACGGGAGTTGTAGGCGAACCACCGCGGCGCTGCGGGGCGCGAGGGGTGATGGGAATTGTAGGCTCGGCTACGCTGAGGCTGTATGGGGCGCGAGGGATGATGGGAGTTGCAGGCTCGGGGCACCACGGGAGTTGTAGGCGCAAAAGTGGCTTTACCGAGGTTCTGTGGGGCTGAGGGGATTTTGAGGGGGACTTGGGGGTCCATGAGGGCACTTGGGGGGTCCCGAGTTGGCACGGGGGAGGGGGGCACTTAGGGACCCTGAGGGGCGGTTCAACGTCTTGGGGGGACTTTAGGGGCACTGAAGGGTCTGGGGGGACATTTTGGGGGCGGAAAAGGTGGCTCTATGGAGCCGCGGGGCATGACGGGCGATGTAGGCCCCGGTCCAACGGTGCTCTATGGGGCATGACGGGAGTTGTAGGCACGACGCCAATGGCACTAAATGGAGCCGCGGGGCATGACGGGAGATGTAGTCACAAAATGCCGCCGCCTCAAGGTACCGCCCCCAAAGCCCAATCCTGCAGCGCCAATTGGCTACGAGCTGTGATTGGCAGTCACGGCCACCAATAGGAGGCGGCCGCGGCGGAAGGCGGGAAGCGGCGGCGCCTGAGGGTGGCGGTGAGGAGGGGCGGCGGATTTTGAGGAGATTTGAGGGGATTTTGGGTTTTTTGGGGGGGTTCGGGGGGAATTTGGGATCGCTCGTGACCCCCCCACCCCTCGCAGGCCCCAGAGACGCCCCCGGAGCCATGATGGCCGCAAAGGTGAAGGTGGAGAAGCCAGGTGAGATCGGCCCGCGCCGCCGGGAGCCCCCAAAACGCCCCAAAACGCCCCAAAACGCCCCAAAATGCCAGCCTGGAACCCCCCCAAATCCCCCTGGAATTCCCACATCCCCCCCACGACCCCCCAAAATTTCCGAAATTCCCAAAAATTCTCTCAAATCCTCCCTCAAATCCTTTCCGGGACCCCAAAATTCCCCCCCAAAATTCCCCAAATTCCCCCCCAGGACTCCCCAGATTCCCAAGATTTCCCCAAAATTCTCTCAAATCCCCCCCCAGGACCCCCCAAATGCCCAAAAATTCCCCAAAATTCCCCAATTCCTCCAAAAATCCCCTCAGATCCCCCCCACATCCCCCCCAAATCCTCTCAGTTCCCACGAAATTCCCCCAAATTCCCAAAAATTCCCCAAAAATTCCCCAAAATCCCCCCCAAATCCCCTCAATTCCTCCAAATCCCCCCAAAATTCCCCAAATTCCCCCCCAGGACCCCCCTCCAATCCCCAAAAATGCCCAGAAATCCCCCAAATCCCAGCAAAATCCCCCCAGATCCCCCCAAAACCCCCAAAATTCCCCCAAATCCGTCCTAAATCCCCCCAAATCCCCTCAATCCCCCCAAAGCCCCCCCAAAAATTCCCCCCAGACCCCTCAAAATCCCCCCAAACTCCCCAAGATTCCCCAAAATTCCCCAAAAAATCCCCAAAAATTCCCCAAAATCCCCTCAAATGGCCCCAAAATCCCAAAAAATCCCAGAAAATCCCAAAAAAGCCCCCCAACCACCCCCCAAAATCCCAGGAAATTTCAAAAAAAATCCCCATAAATTCCTAAAAAACCCCTCCAAAAAATCCCAAAAACTCCCTCAAAGATCCCAAAAAATCCCAAAAATCCCCCAAAATCCCAGAAAATTTCCTAAAAAACCGCAAAAATTGCTAAAAAACGCCTAAAAAAGCCCCAAAAAATCCCCAAATCCCCCCCAAATTCCCCAAATCCCCCCAAACTCCCCAAAATGCCCCAAATCCCCAGAGCTGGACCCCGTCTCGGCCCGGCTCTGCCAGGACGCCCCAAATTCCCCAAAAATTATCCCCAAAATCCTAAAAAAATCCCCAAAAATGCCTAAAAAAGCCCCAAAAATCCCAAAAAAATCCTTTCAAAAATCAAAAAAAAAAAAAAATCCCAAAAAAATCCCTAAAAATTCCCCGAAAATCAAAAAAAATCCCAAAAAAATCCGCAAAAAACTGCAAAAATTGCTAAAAATTGCCTAAAAAATCCCCAAAAAATCCCCAAAAAAATCCCAAAAAATCCCCAAATCCCCCCCAAACTCCCCAAAATGCCCAAAATGCCCCAAAATGCCCCAAAATCCCCAGAGCTGGACCCCGTCTCAGCCCGGCTCCGCCTGGACGCCCCAAATCCCCCAAAAAATCCCCCCAAAATCCTAAAAAAATGCCTAAAAAAGTCCCAAAAAACCCCAAAAAATCCCAAAAAAATCCCTTCAAAAATCCCAAAAATCCCCAAAAATCCCAAATAATCCCAAAAAAATCCTTAAAAAATCCCCGAAAATCAAAAAAAATCCCCCAAAAAATCCGCAAAAAACCGCAAAAATTGCTAAAAAATGCCTAAAAAAGCCCCAAAAAATCCCCAAAAAAATCCCAACAAATCCCCAAATCCCCCCCAAACTCCCCAAACTCCCCAAAATGCCCCAAAATGCCCCAAATCCCCAGAGCTGGACCCCGTCTCGGCCCGGCTCTGCCAGGACGCCCCAAATCCCCCAAAAATCCCCCCAAATCCCCAAAAATTACCCCCAAAATCCTAAAAAAATCCCAAAAAATGCCTAAAAAAGCCCCAAAAAAGCCCCAAAAATCCCTTCAAAAATCCCAAAAACCCCCAAAAATCCCCAAAAATCCCAAATAATCCCAAAAAAATCCCTAAAAAATCCCCGAAAATCAAAAAAAATCCCCAAAAAATCCGCAAAAAACCGCACAAATTGCTAAAAAATGCCTAAAAAAGCCCCAAAAAATCCCCAAAAAAATCCCAAAAAAATCCCAACAAATCCCCAAATCCCCCTCAAACTCCCCAAAATGCCCAAAATGCCCAAAATGCCCCAAAATGCCCCAAATCCCCAGAGCTGGACCCCGTCTCGGCCCGGCTCCGCCTGGACGCCCCAAATCCCCAAAAAATCCCCCCAAAATCCTAAAAAAATGCCTAAAAAAGTCCCAAAAAACCCCAAAAAATCCCAAAAAAATCCCTTCAAAAATCCCAAAAATCCCCAAAAATCCCAAATAATCCCAAAAAAATCCTTAAAAAATCCCCGAAAATCAAAAAAAATCCCCCAAAAAATCCGCAAAAAACCGCAAAAATTGCTAAAAAATGCCTAAAAAAGCCCCAAAAAATCCCCAAAAAAATCCCAAAAAAATCCCAACAAATCCCCAAATCCCCCCCAAACTCCCCAAAATGCCCAAAATACCCCAAAATGCCCCAAATCCCCAGAGCTGGACCCCGTCTCGGCCCGGCTCCGCCTGGACGCCCCAAATCCCCCAAAAATCCCCCCAAATCCCCCAAAAATACCCCCAAAATCCTAAAAAAATCCCCAAAAATGCCTAAAAAGGCCCCAAAAATCCCAAAAAAATCCCTTCAAAAATCCCAAAAAACCCCCAAAAATCCCCAAGAATCCCAAAAAAATCTCTAAAAAATCCCCCAAAAATTCGCAAAAAAACGCAAAAATTGCTAAAAAATGCCCAAAAAAGCCCCAAAAAAATCCCCAAAAATTCCCCAAAAATCCCCAAATCGCCCCCAAACTCCCCAAAATGCCCCAAAATGCCCCAAATCCCCAGAGCTGGACCCCGTCTCGGCCCGGCTCTGCCAGGACGCCCCAAATCCCCCCAAAATTATCCCCAAAATCCTAAAAAAATCCCAAAAAATGCCTAAAAAAGCCCCAAAAATCCCTTCAAAAATCCCAAAAACCCCCAAAAATCCCCAAAAATCCCAAATAATCCCAAAAAAATCCCTAAAAAATCCCCAAAAATCAAAAAAAATCCCCAAAAAATCCGCAAAAAACTGCAAAAATTGCTAAAAAATGCCTAAAAAAGCCCCAAAAAATCCCCAAAAAAATCCCAACAAATCCCCAAATCCCCCTCAAACTCCCCAAAATGCCCAAAATGCCCCAAAATGCCCCAAATCCCCAGAGCTGGACCCCGTCTCGGCCCGGCTCCGCCTGGACGCCGTCCTGGAGCAGCTGCAGCAGCGCGGCCGCGGCGCCCCCAGGTGGGAGAGGGGACCCCAAAATCCCCCAAAATTCCCCCAAAAAGGGATTGGGGGAACCCCCGGGGGGAGGGGGAGGGGATTGGGGGGATTTGGGGGAAATTTGGGATTTTTTGGGGGGATTTGGGGGAGATTTTGGGGATTTTTAGGGGGTTTTGGGGGGGGATTTTCGGGATTTTTTGGAGTTTTTTGGGGGCAATTTGGGGGTTTTTTGGGGGGGTTAAAGGGGATTTTTGGGGGGATTTTGAGGGGATTTGGGATTTTTGGGGGGATTTGGGGATATTTTGGGGATTTTGGCGGATTTTTAGGGGGATTTTGGGGATTTTTAGGAGGTTTTGGGGGGGGAATTTGGGGGTTTTTGGGGGGTTAAAGGGGATTTGGGGGGAATTTGGGATTTTGGGGGGATTTTGAGGGGATTTGGGATTTTTGGGGGGATTTGGGGGGGATTTGGGGATATTTTGGGGATTTGGGGGGATTTTGGGGGGCAATTTGGAGATTTTTGGAGTTTTGGGGGGGGAATTTGGGGGTTTTTGGGGGGTTAAAGGGGATTTGGGGGAAATTTGGGATTTTTTGGGGGAATTTTGGGGATTTTTAGGAGGTTTTGGGGGGCAATTTGGAGATTTTTGGAGTTTTGGGGGGGGAATTTGGGGGTTTTTGGGGGGGTTAAAGGGGATTTGGGGGAAATTTGGGATTTTTGGGTGGGATTTTGAGGGGATTTGGGATTTTGGGGGGATTTTGGGGGGATTTTGGGATATTTTGGGGATTTTGGGGGATTTTTAGGGGGATTTTGGGGATTTTGAGGGGATTTGGGGGGGATTTTCGGGATTTTTGGAGTTTTTTGGGAGCAATTTGGGGTTTTTTGGGGGCGTTAAAGGGGATTTGGGGGAAATTTGGGATTTTTTGGGGGGATTTTGAGGGGATTTGGGGGATTTTGGAGGGGTTAAAGGGGATTTTTGGGGGGATTTTGAGGGGATTTGGGATTTTTGGGGGGATTTGGGGATATTTGGGGGATTTTGGCAGGATTTTGGGGGATTTTTAGGGGGATTTTGGGGATTTTGGGGGGATTTTGGAGATTTTTGGAGTTTTGGGGGGGATTTGGGGGTTTTTGGGGGGGTTAAAGGGGATTTGGGGAAAATTTGGGATTTTTTGGGGGGATTTTGGGGATTTTTAGGAGGTTTTGGGGGGGATTTTGGAGATTTCTGGAGTTTTGGGGGGGGAATTTGGGGGTTTTTGGGGGGGATTTTGAGGGGATTTTTGGGGATTTTGAGGGGATTTGGGGGATTTTGGAGATTTTGGGAGTTTTTCGGGGGGAATTTGGGGGTTTTTGGGGGGGTTAAAGGGGATTTGGGGGAAATTTGGGATTTTTTGGGGGGATTTTAGGAGGAATTTGGGGGGATTTCTGGGGGGATTTTGGGGGATTTTGGGAGATTTGGGGATTTTTGGGGGGTTTGGGGATTCTGAGGGGGTTTGGGGGAAGATTTTTGGGAGATTTTGGGATTTTTTGGAGGGATTTTGAGGGAATTGGGGAATTTTTAGGGCTTTTTGGGGGGGATTTTGGATTTTTTGGGGGGATTTGGAGAATTCTTGGGGAATTTGGGATTTTTTGGGGGAATTGGGGGGATTTTTAGGGGGTTTTTGGGGGGATTTTGGGAATTTCTGGGGGATTTGAGGAAATTTTGGATTTTGGGGACATTTTGGGATTTTTTTGGGGGTTCTTTGGGATTTTGGGGAATTGGGGGGATTTTTGGGGGGAATTTGGGATTTTTTGGAGATTTTTGGGGGTTTTTGAGGGGGTTAAAGGGGATCTGGGGGGATTTTTGGGAGGATTTTTGGGGGGATTTTGGGGATTTTTGGGAGGAATTTTGGGAGGATTTTTGGGAAGAATTTTTGGGGGATTTTGGGGGGGAATTTGGGGGATTTTGGGAGGGACTTGGGGGGATTTTTGGGAGGATTTTGGGGGATTTGGGGAGAATTTTTGGGGGATTTTTTTGGGAGGAATTTGGGGGGGATTTTGGGGGAATTTTTTGGAGATTTTTGGGGGGATTTTTGGGGTTTTGTGGGAGGAATTTGGGGGGATTTTTGGAGGAATTTGGGGGGAATTTTGGGAGGATTTTTAGGGGGATTTTTGAGAAGAATTTTTGGGGGATTTTGAGGGGATTTTTGGGGGGATTTTGGGGATTTTTGGGAGGAATTTGGGGGAGATTTTTGGGGGATTTTTTGGGAGGAATTTGGGGGATTTTGGGGAGGATTTTAGGGGGTTTTGGGGGGGATTTTTGGGGGGATTTTGGGGTTTTTGGGAGGATTTTTGGGGGGAGTTTGGGTGGGTTGTTGGGATAAATTGGGGGGATTTTGGGGGGATTTGGGGTGGATTTTTTGGGGGATTTTAGGGGGGATTTGGGGTGGATTTTGGGGGGATTTTGGGGGGATTTTGGGGTCTCTCAGGGGGTTCCCAGGATTTTGGGAGCCTCCTGAATCCCGAATCCCACAGGGAGCCGCTGGAGGAGGAGCCGGGGAAGGCGCCCGGGGAGGCCCCGAACAAGTGAGGGGGGTCCCAAAATCCTGATCCCAAATCCTGATCCCAAATCCTGATCCCAAACCCTGATCCCAAATCCTGATCCCAAACCCTGATCCCAAACCCTGATCCCAAATCCTGATCCCAAATCCTGATCCCAAACCCTGATCCCAAATCCTGATCCCAAATCCCTGATCCCAAACCCTGATCCCAAATCCTGATCCCAAATCCTGATCCCAAATCCTGATCCCAAACCCTGATCCCAAACCCTGATCCCAAACCCTGATCCCAAATCCTGATCCCAAATCCTGATCCCAAATCCTGATCCCAAACCCTGATCCCAAACCCTGATCCCAAATCCTGATCCCAAATCCTGATCCCAAATCCTGATCCCAAACCCTGATCCCAAATCCCTGATCCCAAATCCTGATCCCAAATCCTGATCCCAAATCCTGATCCCAAACCCTGATCCCAAACCCTGATCCCAAATCCCTGATCCCAAATCCTGATCCCAAATCCTGATCCCAAATCCCGATCCCAAATCCCGATCCCAAATCCCGATCCCAAATCCCGATCCCAAAATCCTGATCCCAAATCCCTGATCCCAAATCCTGATCCCAAATCCTGATCCCAAATCCTGATCCCAAATCCCGATCCCAAATCCTGATCCCAAATCCTGATCCCAAATCCTGATCCCAAATCCTGATCCCAAATCCCTGATCCCAAATCCTGATCCCAAATCCCGATCCCAAAACCCTGATCCCAAATCCTGATCCCAAATCCTGATCCCAAATCCTGATCCCAAATCCTGATCCCAAACCCTGATCCCAAATCCCTGATCCCAAACCCTGATCCCAAATCCCTGATCCCAAATCCTGATCCCAAACCCTGATCCCAAACCCTGATCCCAAATCCCTGATCCCAAATCCTGATCCCAAATCCTGATCCCAAATCCCGATCCCAAATCCCGATCCCAAATCCCGATCCCAAATCCTGATCCCAAAATCCTGATCCCAAATCCCTGATCCCAAATCCTGATCCCAAATCCTGATCCCAAATCCCGATCCCAAAATCCCGATCCCAAATCCTGATCCCAAATCCTGATCCCAAAATCCTGATCCCAAAATCCTGATCCCAAATCCCTGATCCCAAATCCTGATCCCAAATCCCGATCCCAAAACCCTGATCCCAAATCCTGATCCCAAATCCTGATCCCAAATCCCGATCCCAAATCCCGATCCCAAACCCTGATCCCAAATCCTGATCCCAAATCCTGATCCCAAATCCTGATCCCAAATCCTGATCCCAAAATCCTGATCCCAAATCCTGATCCCAAATCCTGATCCCAAACCCTGATCCCAAATCCTGATCCCAAATCCCGATCCCAAATCCTGATCCCAAAATTCCCCTCTTTGATCCCAAAATTCTCTCTCTGATCCTGAATTTTTGCAGGGAGGCCTCGCCCAGCGTCCCCGGGAAGAGGTGAGACCCCAAAAATGCCCCAAATTCCCCCAAAATCCCCCCAAATCCCCTAAAATTCCCTGAAATTCCCCCCAAATTCCCCCCAAATCCCTCAAATTTCCCGAAAATTCCCCAAAATCCCTCAAATCTCCCCTAAAATTCCCCCCAAATCCCCCTAAACTCCCTAAAAATCTCCCTGAAATTCCCCAAAATCTCCCCAAATTTCCCCCAAAATTCCCAAAATTCCCCAAAATCCCCTAAAGTCCCCCTAAAATTCCCTAAATTCCCTGAAATTCCCCCCAAATTCCCCCAAAATCCCCCAAAAATTCCCCCAAATTCCTCAAATCCCCCCCAAAATCTTCCCAAATCCCCCTAAAATCCCCCTGAAATTCCCCAAAATCCCCCCAAAATTCACCCAAATCCCCTGAAATTCTTCAAAATTTCCCCAAATTTTTTCCAGAAATGCCCCAAATTTCCCCCAAAATTCCCCCAAATCGCCTCAAAATTCCCCCAAAATTCCCTGAAATCCCCTAAAATGCCCCAAAATTCTCCAAAATCCCCCCAAAATTCCCCCAAATCCTCCCCAAAATTCCCCCAAATCCCCCAAAATCCCCCCAAATCCTCCCCAAAATTCCCCAAATCCCTGAAATCTCCCCCAAAATCCCCCAAAATCTCCCCAAATCCCCCTGAAATTCCCAAAATTCCCCTAAAATTCCCAGAAATCCCCTAAAATTCCCCAAAATTCTCCAAAATTCCCCCAAATCCCTCAAAATTCCCCCAAATCCCTGAAATCTCCCCCAAAATCCCCCTAAAATTCCCAAAATTCCCCCAAATTTCCGCCAAATTTCTCCCAGAATCCCCCCCAAATCCCCCCCAAACTCCCCAAAATGCCCCAAATCCCCCCAAAATGCCCCAAAATGCCCCAAATTGCCCAAATCCCCGCAGGCCGCCCGGGCGTTTCCCGCAGCAGCGGCGGAAGAAGCGCCGGGAGGGGGGGGAGGGGCTGGAGACGCCCCCCCAGAAACAGAGTGAGCCAAAATCCGGGAATTCTGCCCCAAAATCCGGGAATGGAGCCCCAAAATCCGGGAATGGAGCCCCAAAATCTGGGAATTCTGACCCAAAATGCGGGAATTCTGACCCAAAATCTGGGAATGGAGCCCCAAATCTGGGAATTCTGACCCAAAATCCGAGAATTCTGACCCAAAATGCGGGAATGGAGCCCCAAATCTGGGAATTCTGACCCAAAATGCGGGAATGGAGCCCCAAAATCTGGGAATGGAGCCCCAAAATGTGGGAATGGAGCTCAAAATCCGGGAATTCTGACCCAAAATCCGGGAATTCTGCCCCAAAATCCGGGAATTCTGCCCCAAAATCCGGGAATTCTGACCCAAAATGCGGGAATGGAGCCCCAAATCCGGGAATTCTGCCCCAAAATCTGGGAATGGAGCCCCAAAATCCGGGAATTCTGACCCAAAATCCGGGAATTCTGACCCAAAATGTGGGAATGGAGCCCCAAATCTGGGAATTCTGACCCAAAATCTGGGAATGGAGCCCCAAAATCCAGGAATTCTGACCCAAAATCTGGGAATTCTGACCCAAAATCTGGGAATGGAGCCCCAAAATCTGGGAATTCTGACCCAAAATCTGGGAATGGAGCCCCAAAATCTGGGAATGGAGCCCCAAAATCCGGGAATTCTGCCCCAAAATCTGGGAATGGAGCTCAAAATCCAGGAATTCTGACCCAAAATCCGGGAATTCTGACCCAAAATGTGGGAATGGAGCCCAAAATCTGGGAATTCTGACCCAAAATCTGGGAATGGAGCCCCAAAATCTGGGAATTCTGACCCAAAATGCGGGAATGGAGCTCAAAATCCGGGAATTCTGACCCAAAATCCGGGAAATCTGACCCAAAATGTGGGAATGGAGCCCCAAATCCGGGAATTCTGACCCAAAATTGGGGATTCCAACCCAAAATCCTGGAATTCTGACCCAAAATCCAGGAATGGAGCCCAAAATCTGGGAATTCCCACCCAAAATCTGGGAATGGACGCCAAAATCCGGGAATTCCCACCCAAATATGGGAATTCCCACCCAAAATCCGGGAATTCTGACCCAAAATCTGGGAATTCTGACCCAAAGTTCGGGAATTCTGACCCAGAATCCGGGAATTTCAACCCAAAATTTGGGAATTCTCAGCCGAAATCTGGGAATTCCGACCCAAAATTTGGGATTTTGACCCAAAATTCAGAAATTCCCACCCAAAATTCGGGAACTCTCAGCTGAAATTTGGGAATTCTGCCCCAAAATCCAGAAATTCTGACCCAAAATTGAGGATTCTGACCCCAAAATTCGGGAATTCTGACCCAAAGTTTGGGAATTCTCAGCCAAAATCTGGGAATTCTGACCCAAAATCCAGGATTCTTGCACCAAAACTTGGGAATTCTGCCCCCAAAATTGGGAATTTTGGCTCCCAAAATTGGGATTTTGATCCCAAATCCAGGAATTCCGACCCAAAATTGGGGATCCTGGGGCCGGTTTTGGGCTGATTTGGGGGGATTTTGGGGGATTTGGGTGGTTTTGGGGCCGTTTTTGGGGTGATTTTGGGGCCATTTTTGGGGTGATTTGGGGGGGTTTTGGGTGGGTTTTGGGCCGTTTTTGGGGTTTTCAGGTGGTTTTGGGGCCGTTTTTGGGGTGATTTTGGGGGTTTTTGGAGCCATTTTTGGGGTTCTGCGGTGATTTTGGGGGCTTTCGGGTGGTTTTTGGGCCGTTTTTGGGGTGATTTGGGGGTTTTTTGGGGTGATTTTGGGGGTTTTTGGGCCGTTTTTGGGGTGATTTTGGAGGTTTTGGGGTGATTATGGGGGTTCTGGGGTGGTTTTTGGGCCGTTTTTGGGGTGATTCTGGGGGTTTTTGGGTGGTTTTTGGGCCGTTTTTGGTGTGATTTTGGGTGGTTTTGGGGCCGGTTTTGGGGTTCTGGGGTGGTTTTGGGGCCGTTTTTGGGGTGATTTTGGGGGTTTTGGGGTGATTTTGGGGGTTTTTGGGGTGGTTTTGAGGCCGTTTTTGGGGTGATTTCGGGTGATTTCGGGTCCCTGAGCCCCCGTTTCCTCCCAGACTCGTTCGTGATCCACCTGCTCGGGGTTTTGGGGTGGTTTGGGGGGATTTTGGGTCGTTTTTGGGGTGATTTGGGGGTTTTTGGGTGATTTTGGGGGTTCTGGGGTGGTTTTTGAGCCGTTTTTGGGGTGATTTTGGGGGGTTTTGGGGTTCTGGGGTGGTTTTGGGGCCGTTTTTGGGGTGATTTCGGGTGATTTCGGGTCCCTGACCCCGTTTCCCCCCAGACTCATTCGTGGTCCGCCTGCTCGGGGTTTTGGGGGGATTTTGGGGGTTTTGGGGCCGTTTTTGGGGTGATTTGGGGGTTTTTGGGGTGATGTTGGGGGTTTTTGGGTGGTTTTTGGGGTGATTTTGGGGGTTCTGGGGTGGTTTTTGGGCCTTTTTTGGGGTGATTTTGGGGGTTTTTGGGGTGATTTTGGGGGTTCTGGGGTGGTTTTTGGGCCGTTTTTGGGGTGATTTTGGGTGGTTTTGGGGCCGTTTTTGGGGTGATTTCGGGTGATTTCAGGTCCCTGACCCCGTTTCCCCCCAGACTCATTCGTGGTCCGCCTGCTCGGGGTTTTGGGGTGATTTGGGGGGATTTTGGGTCGTTTTTGCGGTGATTTGGGGGTTTTGGGGTGATTTTGCGGGTTTTTGGGTGGTTTTTGAGCCGTTTTTGGGGTGATTTGGGGGTTTTTTGGGGTGATTTTGGGGGTTTTTGGGCCGTTGTTGGGGTGATTTTGGAGGTTTTGGGGTGATTTTGGGGGTTTTTGGGTGGTTTTGGGGCCGTTTTTGGGGTAATTTCGGGTGATTTCGGGTCCCTGAGCCCCCGTTTCCCCCCAGACTCGTTCGTCATCCGCCTGCTCAGGGTTTTCGGGTGATTTTGGGGGATTTTGGGTGGTTTTTGAGCCGTTTTTGCGGTGATTTGGAGGTTTTTGGGGTGATTTTGGGGGTTCTGGGGTGGTTTTTGGGCCGTTTTTGGGGTGATTTGGGGGTTTTTTGGGGTGATTTTGGGGGTTTTTGGGCCGTTTTTGGGGTGATTTTGGAGGTTTTGGGGTGATTATGGGGGTTCTGGGGTGATTTTGGGGGTTTTTGGGGTGATTTCGGGTGATTTTGGGACCCTGAGCCCCCGTTTCCCCCCAGACTCGTTCGTCATCCGCCTGTTCGGGGTTTTTGGGGTGATTTTGGGGGATTTTGGGCCGTTTTTGGGGTGATTTTGGGGTTTTTTGGGGTGATTTTGGGGTTTTTTGGGGTGATTTTGGAGGTTTTGGGGTGATTATGGGGGTTCTGGGGTGGTTTTGGGGCGGTTTTTGGGGTGATTTTGGGGGTTTCCGGGTGGTTTTTGGGCCGTTTTTGGGGTTCTGGGGTGGCTCTGGAGCCGTTTTTGGGGTGATTTGGGGTTTTTTGGGCCGGTTTTGGGGTTCTGGGGTGGTTTTTGGGCCGTTTTGGGGGTGATTTGGGGGTTTTTTGGGTGATTTTGGGGGTTTTTGGGCCGTTTTTGGGGTGATTTTGGAGGTTTTTGGGGTGATTTTGGGGGTTCTGGGGTGGTTTTGGGGCCGTTTTTGGGGTGATTTCGGGTGATTTCGGGTTCCTGACCCCGTTTCCCCCCAGACTTGTTCGTGATCCGCCTGTTCGGGGTTTTGGGGGGATTTTGGGGGATTTTGGGCCGTTTTTGGGGTGATTCTGGGGGTTTTTGGGTGGTTTTTGGGCCGTTTTTGGGGTGATTTGGGGGTTTTTTGGGGTGATTTTGGGGGTTTTTGGGCCGTTTTTGGGGTGATTCTGGGGGTTTTTGGGTGGTTTTTGGGCCGTTTTTGGGGTGATTTTGGGTGGTTTTGGGGCCGGTTTTGGGGTGATTCTGGGGTGGTTTTGGGGCCGTTTTTGGGGTGATTTGGGGGTTTTTTGGGGTGATTTTGGGGGTTTTTGGGCCGTTGTTGGGGTGATTTTGGAGGTTTTGGAGTGATTTTGGAGGTTTTGGGGTGATTTTGGGGGTTTTTGGGGTGATTTTGGGTGATTTCGGGTCCCTGAGCCCCCGTTTCCCCCCAGACTCGTTCATCATCTGCCTGCTCGGGGTTTTCGGGTGATTTTGGGGGATTTTGGGTCGTTTTTGCGGTGATTTGGAGGTTTTTGGGGTGATTTTGGGGGTTTTTGGGTGGTTTTTGGGCCGTTTTTGGGGTGATTTGGGAGTTTTTTGGGGTGATTCTGGGGGTTTTTGGGCCGTTTTTGGGGTGATTTTGGAGGTTTTGGGCCGGTTTTGGGGTTCTGGGGTGGTTTTGGGGGTTTTGGGGGTGATTTTGGGTCCCTGAGCCCCCGTTTCCCCCCAGACTCGTTCGTGATCCGCCTCTTCGGGGTTTTGGGGTGATTTTGGGGGATTTTGGGTCGTTTTTGCGGTGATTTGGGGGTTTTTGGGGTGATGTTGGGGGTTTTTGGGTGGTTTTTGGGGTGATTTGGGGGTTTTTTGGGGTGATTTTGGGGGTTTTTGGGGTGATTTTGGGGGTTCTGGGGTGGTTTTTGGGCCGTTTTTGGGGTGATTTTGGGTGGTTTTGGGGCCGTTTTTGGGGTTCTGGGGTGGTTTTGGGAGTTTTTGGGGTGATTTTGGGGGTTTTTGGGGTGATTTGGGGTCCCTGAGCCCCCGTTTCCCCCCAGACTCGTTCGTCATCCGCCTGTTCGACCGCAGCGTGGAGCTGGGGCAGTTCCCGGCCGGGACCCCCCTGTACCCCGTGTGCCGCGCCTGGATCGGCCACAGCCCCGCCCCCGCCGCGCCCCAGGAGCAGGTGGGCAACTGGGACAAACTGGGATGGACTGGGACCAACTGGGAGGAAAAAACCCGGCGGTTTTGGGGTGAAAAACGGCGATTTTAGGGCTGGAAATGGGGGATTTAGGGGTGGAAAGGGAACTGGGAGGGGATTGGGAGGGACTGGGAGGGAACTGGAAGGGACTGGGAGGGGATTGGGAGGGACTGGGAGGGACTGGGAGGGAACTGGAAGGGACTGGGAGGGACTGGGAGGGACTGGGAGTTACTGGGAGGGGAAAGCCCGGCAATTTTGGGGTGAAACCCGGGAATTTTCGGGGTGATAATGGCACTGGGAGGGACTGGGACAAACTGGGAGGGACTGGGAGGGACTGGGGGCCAACTGGTTTTTACTGGGAGATCACTGAGAGTGATTCCTGGTCTGTATTGGTCCATACTGGTCCGTACCGGTTTATACTGGTCCATACTGGTCTATACTGGTTTATTCTGGCTTATACTGGTCCGTACTGGTCGGTACCGGTCCATACTGGTCCATACTGGTCCATACTGGTCTGTACCAGTCCATACTGGTCCATACTGGTCGGTACTGGTCCATACTGGTCCATACTGCTCCGTACCGGTCCGTACTGGTCCATACTGGTCCGTACCGGTCCGTACTGGTCCGTACTGGTCCGTACCGGTCCATACTGGTCCGTACTGGTCCGTACTGGTCCATACTGGTCCATACTGGTCCGTACCGGTCCATAGTGGTCTGTACTGGTCCGTACTGGTCCATACTGGTCCATACTGGTCTGTACCGGTCCATACTGGTCCATACTGGTCCGTACCGGTCCATACTGGTCCATACTGGTCTGTACCGGTCCATACTGGTCCATACTGGTCCATACTGGTCCATACTGGTCCGTACTGGTCCGTACTGGTCCATACTGGTCCGTACCGGTCCGTACTGGTCCGTACTGGTCTGTACCGGTCCGTACTGGTCCGTACCGGTCCGTACCGGTCCATACTGGTCCGTACTGGTCCATACTGGTCCATACTGGTCCGTACTGGTGCAGGCGCCCCCCAAGGCCGAGGACGTGCTGGAGCTGCCCCCCCCCAGCCCCGCCCTGGCCCCGCGCGTCCCCTCCCCCCTCGGGCCCGACGAGGACGCCGGGGCCCCGGACCAGGTGAGAGCCAAAGCGGCCCCAAAACAGCCCCAAAACAGCCCAAAATACCCCAAAATTTAACCCCAAAACAGCCCAAAAATACCCCAAAACAGCCCCAAAAACAGCCCCAAAACCAGCCCAAAAATACCCCAAAATACCCCAAAATCACCCCAAAAATACCCCAGAACAGCCCCAAAGCAGCCCCAAAACAGCGCCAAACCAGCCTAAAAATAACCCAAAAATACCCTAATATCACCCCAAAACAGCCCCATAAATACCCCCAAACCAGACCCAAAATACCCCAAAAATACCCCAAAACAGCCCCAAAACAGCCCAAAACCCACCCAAAAATACCGCAAAAACAACCCCAAAACAGCCCAAAAATACCCCAAAACCAGCCCCAAAAATACCCCAAAACCACCCCAAAACAGCCCCAAAATACCCCAGAAATGCCCCAAAACAGCCCCAAAACCCCCCTGGAAACAGCCCCAAAACAGCCCAAAAATACCCCAAAAATTAACCCCAAATTTAATCCCAAAACCCCCCTGGAAACAGCCCCAAAACAGCCCCAAACCACCCCAAAATTTAACCCCAAAACAGCCCAAAAATACCCAAAAACCACCCCAAACCACCCTAAAAATATCCCAAAAATTAATCACAAAAATACTGCAAAATTTAACCCCAAAATCTCCCCAAAACAGCCCAAAATCACCCCCAAAACAGCCCAAAATCACCCCCAAAACAGCCCAAAACCACCCCAAAACCACTCCAAAACCAGCCCCAAAACAGCTCAAAATTTAACCCCGAAACAGCCCAAAAATACCCCAAAATTTAACCCCCAACCCCCCCAAAAATTCACCCCCAAACAACCCCAAAACAGCCCAAAACCACCCCAAAAATACCCCAAAAATTAACCCCAAAAATCAGCCCCAAACAGCCTAAAAATACCCAAAAATCACCCCAAAATACCCAACTTCCCCCAAAACATCCCAAAAAGCCCCAAATCCCCCACAAAATTCACCCCCAAATTATCCGAAAATCTCCCAAATCCACCCCAAATTCACCCAAAATCCCCCCAAACCCCCAAAATTCACCCCAAAATCACCCCAAAAATCCCCCAAATTCACCCCAAAATCCCCCAAATTCACCCCAAAATAGCCCCGAAAATCCCCACATTCCCCCAAATCCCCCAAATTCACCCCAAATCCCCCAAATTCACCCCAAAAATCCCCAAATTCACCCCAAATCCCCCAAATGCCCCCAAAATCCCCCAAGCCCCGCCCCCGGGACCCATCTGACCCCGCCCCTCGATGACGTCATCGCTCTTGGCCCCGCCCCCAGGTGCTCGACCCCGCCCCCTCGATTACGTCACTGATCTACAAAAACATGGAGAGGTGGAAACGGGTCCGGCAGCGGTGAGAGACTGGGAGGGACTGGGAGGGACTGGGACGGAACTGGGAGGGGATTGGGGGGGACTGGGAGGGACTGGGAGGGACTGGGATGGACTGGGAGGGAACTGGGATGGACTGGGAGGGACTGGGATGGACTGGGAGGGACTGGGACGGAACTGGGAGGGAACTGGGAGGGAACTGGGAGGGAACTGGGAGGGACTGGGATGGACTGGGATGGACTGGGAGGGAACTGGGATGGACTGGGAGGGAACTGGGAGGGACTGGGAGGGACTGGGAGGGAACTGGGAGGGAACTGGGAGGGAACTGGGAGGGACTGGGAGGGAACTGGGAGGGACTGGGAGGGAACTGGGAGGGAACTGGGAGGGAACTGGGAGGGACTGGGAGGGAACTGGGAGGGACTGGGAGGGAACTGGGAGGAACTGGGAGGGACTGGGAGGGACTGGGAGGGGAACTGGGAGGGGAACTGGGAGGGAACTGGGAGGGACTGGGAGGGGATTGGGGGGGACTGGGAGGGACTGGGAGGGACTGGGATGGACTGGGATGGACTGGGAGGGAACTGGGATGGACTGGGAGGGACTGGGATGGACTGGGAGGGACTGGGACGGAACTGGGAGGGACTGGGAGGGACTGGGAGGGGATTGGGGGGAACTGGGAGGGACTGGGCTGGACTGGGAGGGTGTCAGTGCTTCCTACTGGTCTGTACTGGTTCCTTACTGGTCCGTACTGGTTTGGGTGCTGGGGGGCAGCGGCAACACTGGGGGACCCTGGGCTGTACTGGGGGAGCCTGTACTGGTTTGTACTGGTTTGTACTGGTCCGTACTGGTCCATGCTGGTTTATATTGGTCCATACTGGTATGTACTCGACTGTACTGGTCCATACTGGTTCATACTGGTCTACACTGCCCCATGCTGACCCATACTGGTCTATACTGGTCAGTACCAGTCCATACTGGTGTATACTGGTCCGTACTGGTGCATACTGGTCTGTACCAGTCCGTACAGGTCCATACCGGTCTATACTGGTCCCGACTGGTTCATAGTGGTCCGTACTGGTTTGTACCGGTCCATACTGTTTCCTACTGGTCTGTACTGGTCAATACTGGTCTATACTGGTTTATACCAGTCTGTACTGGTCTATACTGATTTATACCAGTGCATACTGGTCTATACTGGCCTACACTGGTCCGTACTGGTCTATACTGGTCTCTACTGGTTTATACTAGTCCGTACTGGTCTATAATGGTTTATACTGGTCTATACTGGTTTGTACTGGTCCATAGTGGTTTATACTGGTCTGTACTGGTTTATACTGGTCTACACTGGTTTATACCGGTCTGTACTGGTCCGTACTGGTTTATACTGGTCTACACTGGTTTATACCGGTCTGTACTGGTCCGTACTGGTTTATACTGGTCTACACTGGTTTATACCGGTCTGTACTGGTCCGTACTGGTTTATACTTGTCTATACTGGTTTATACCGGTCCGTACCGGTCCGCAGTGGTCTGTACTGGTCTATACCGGTTTATACCAGTCCATACTAGTCTATACTGGTTTATACTGGCTTACACCAGTCTATACTGGTCTGTACTGGTTTATACCGGTCCATACCGGTCTGTACTGGTCTGTACTGGTTTATACCGGTCCATACTGGTCTGTACTGGTTTATACCGGTCCGTACCGCTCTATACTGGTCTGTACTGGTTTATACCGGTCCGTACCGCTCTATACTGGTCTGTACTGGTTTACACCGGTCTGTACCGCTCTATACTGGTCTGTACTGGTTTATACCGGTCCATACCGGTCTATACTGGTCTGTACTGGTTTATACCGGTCCGTACCGCTCTATACTGGTCTGTACCGGTTTATACCGGTCCGTACCGCTCTATACTGGTCTGTACCGGTTTATACCGGTCCGTACCGCTCTATACTGGTCTGTACTGGTTTACACCGGTCCGTACCGCTCTATACTGGTCTGTACCGGTTTATACCGGTCCGTACCGCTCTATACTGGTCTGTACCGGTTTATACCGGTCCGTACCGCTCTATACTGGTCTGTACCGGTTTATACCGGTCTGTACCGCTCTATACTGGTCTGTACTGGTTTATACCGGTCCGTACCGCTCTATACTGGTCCATACTGGTCCGTACTGGTCCCCGCAGGTGGCGGGAGGCGGCGCAGCGGCAGCAGCAGCGCTACGGGCCCAGCCTGCGCCTGCTGCGCATCATCTACGAGCGCCAGTGAGGCCACGCCCACCCCGAGGCCACGCCCACCCCGAGGCCACGCCCACCAATAAAGGCTCCGCCCCTTTCCGCTCTGGGTGTGCTCAATGCCTTTATTTGGGCAAAGGGGGCGGGGCTGCGGTGACGTCATCGCTCCTGTGGAGGGAAGGAGGGAGGGGTCACGATCAGCGAGGCCACGCCCCTTCCTCTGGCCACGCCCCCCGTTCTCAGCGCGCTCCCATTGGCTGGGTGGGACCCCGCCCCCAAATGGACCCGGAAATGCCGGGAAATGCCCCAAATTCAGCCCGAAATCACCCAAAAAAGCCCCAAAACGCCCCAAATTCACCCCAAAAGAGCCCAAAATTCCCGCCCTCCCTCCCCTCCCATTGGCCAACCCAAGCCCCGCCCCCTCCCCTCCCATTGGCCAACCCAAGCCCCGCCCCCTCCCCTCCCATTGGCTGCCCGCAGCTCCCGCCCCCTCCCTCCAAAGCCCCGCCCCCTCCCCTCCTCATTGGCTGCCCCAAGCCCCGCCCCCACCTCGCCGCGCTCCCATTGGCCGCCCGCGGCGCCGCCCCCTCTCAGGGCTCTCCCATTGGCTGCGTGAAGCTGAGGGCGTCGCCCAGCGCCCCCCATTGGCCGCGGCGCGTCTGGAACAGCGCCACCCACAGGCCCAGGCCCAGCCCCCAGAGCGCCGCCCCCACGGCCGAGCGCAGCACGTCTGGGGGGCAGGGGAGGGGTCAGCGAGGGCCCCGAAATCACCCAAATCCACCCAAAAACCAGCCCCGAAATCAGCCCGAATCCACCCGAAATCAGCCCCGAAATCAGCCCGAATCCACCCAAAAACCAGCCCCGAAATCAGCCCCGAAATCAGTCCAAATCCACCCAAAAACCAGCCCCGAAATCAGCCCCAATCCACCCAAAAACCAGCCCCGAAATCACCCAAATCCACCCAAAAAACAGCCCCGAAATCAGCCCGAATCCACCCAAAAACCAGCCCCGAAATCAGCCCCGAAAGCACACCAAATCCACCCAAAAATCAGCCCCGAAATCAGCCCAAATCCACCCAAAAACCAGCCCCGAAATCAGCCCCGAAATCAGCCCGAATCCACCCAAAAATCAGCCCCGAAATCAGCCCCAATCCACCCAAAACCCAGCCCCGAAATCAGCCCCGAAATCAGCCCGAATCCACCCAAAAATCAGCCCCGAAATCAGCCCCAAATCCACCCAAAAACCAGCCCCGAATCACCCCGAATCCACCCAAAAAACAGCCCCGAAATCAGCCCCGAAATCAGTCCAAATCCACCCAAATTCAGCCCCGAAATCAGCCCCGAAATCAGCCCGAATCCACCCAAAAATCAGCCCCGAAATCAGCCCGAATCCACCCAAAAACCAGCCCCGAAATCAGCCCCGAAATCAGTCCAAATCCACCCAAAAAACAGCCCCGAATCACCCCGAATCCACCCAAAAATCACCCAAAAATCAGCCCCGAAATCAGCCCGAATCCACCCAAAAACCAGCCCCGAAATCAGCCCGAATCCACCCAAAAAGCAGCCCCGAAATCACCCCGAATCCACCCAAAAATCAGCCCCGAAATCCACCCAAAAATCCACCCCAAAATCAGCCCCGAAATCAGCCCGAATCCACCCAAAAACCAGCCCCGAAATCACCCCGAATCCACCCAAAAATCAGCCCCGAAATCCACCCAAAAACCAGCCCCGAAATCCCCCCGAATCCACCCCAAAATGCCCCCAAATCCACCCAAAAATCAGCCCCGAAATCCACCCAAATCCACCCAAAAATCAGCCCCGAAATCCACCCAAAAACCAGCCCCGAAATCCACCCAAAAATCCACCCCAAAATCAGCCCCGAAATCCACCCAAATCCACCCAAAAATCAGCCCCGAAATCAGCCCGAATCCACCCAAAAACCAGCCCCGAAATCAGCCCCGAAATCAGCCCGAATCCACCCAAAAATCAGCCCCGAAATCAGCCCCAAATCCACCCAAAAACCAGCCCCGAATCACCCCGAATCCACCCAAAAAACAGCCCCGAAATCAGCCCCGAAATCAGTCCAAATCCACCCAAATTCAGCCCCGAAATCAGCCCCGAAATCAGCCCGAATCCACCCAAAAATCAGCCCCGAAATCAGCCCGAATCCACCCAAAAACCAGCCCCGAAATCAGCCCCGAAATCAGTCCAAATCCACCCAAAAAACAGCCCCGAATCACCCCGAATCCACCCAAAAATCACCCAAAAATCAGCCCCGAAATCAGCCCGAATCCACCCAAAAACCAGCCCCGAAATCAGCCCGAATCCACCCAAAAAGCAGCCCCGAAATCACCCCGAATCCACCCAAAAATCAGCCCCGAAATCCACCCAAAAATCCACCCCAAAATCAGCCCCGAAATCAGCCCGAATCCACCCAAAAACCAGCCCCGAAATCACCCCGAATCCACCCAAAAATCAGCCCCGAAATCCACCCAAAAACCAGCCCCGAAATCCCCCCGAATCCACCCCAAAATGCCCCCAAATCCACCCAAAAATCAGCCCCGAAATCCACCCAAATCCACCCAAAAATCAGCCCCGAAATCCACCCAAAAACCAGCCCCGAAATCCACCCAAAAATCCACCCCAAAATCAGCCCCGAAATCCACCCAAATCCACCCAAAAATCAGCCCCGAAATCAGCCCGAATCCACCCAAAAACCAGCCCCGAAATCAGCCCCGAAATCAGCCCGAATCCACCCAAAAACCAGCCCCGAAATCAGCCCCGAAATCAGCCCGAATCCACCCAAAAACCAGCCCCGAATCACCCCCAAATCCACCCAAAAACCAGCCCCGAAATCAGCCCGAATCCACCCAAAAACCAGCCCCGAAATCAGCCCGAATCCACCCAAAAATCAGCCCCGAAATCAGCCCGAATCCACCCAAAAACCAGCCCCGAATCACCCCCAAATCCACCCAAAAACCAGCCCCGAAATCAGCCCGAATCCACCCAAAAACCAGCCCCGAAATCAGCCCGAATCCACCCAAAAATCAGCCCCGAAATCAGCCCGAATCCACCCAAAAAACAGCCCCGAAATCAGCCCCGAAATCAGCCCCGAAATCAGCCCGAATCCACCCAAAAATCAGCCCCGAAATCCACCCAAAAATCCACCCCAAAATCAGCCCCGAAATCAGCCCAAATCCACCCAAAAATCACCCCAAAATCAGCCCCTAATCCACCCAAAAACCAGCCCCGAAATCAGCCCCGAAAGCACACCAAATCCACCCAAAAATCACCCCAAAATCAGCCCCGAATCCCCCCAAAAATCAGCCCCGAAATCAGCCCAAATCCACCCAAAAATCAGCCCCCAAATCCACCCAAATCCACCCAAAAATCAGCCCCGAAATCCCCAGAAATTTCCCCCAAATCGGGCAAGTGCCCCTAAAATACCCCAAAATTACCCCAAAAATTCCCCCAAATTCCCCCAAAATCCTCCCAAATCCCCAAAATTTCCCCAAAATCTCCCCAAATTCCCCCAAAATTCCCCAAATTTCCCCCAAATCTCCCCAAACTCTCCTCAGAATTCCCCCAAATCCTCCCCAAATTCCCCCCAAATCACCCCAAAATCGCCCAAATTGCCCCAATTCCCCCCAAATCCCCAAAACTCCCCCCAAAATGCCCCCAAATTTCCCCCCAAATCCCCCCAAATCCCCCAAAATCCCCCCAAATCTCCTCAAAATCCCCCAAATCTCCCCAAAAATCCCCCGAATTCCCCCCAAAATCCCCCAAATTCTCCCCCAATCTCCCCAAAATCCCCCAAATTTCCCCAAATCCCCCCAAAATCCCCCAAATTCCCCAAAATCCCCAAATCCCTCCAAATTCTCCCCCCATCCCCTAAAATTCCTCCCAAATCTCCCCCAAATTCCCCCGAATCCCCCCAATTTCCCTCCGAATTCTCCCAAATTCCCCCCAAACTCCCCCCAAAATCCCCCAAATCTCCCCAAAATCCCCCCAAAATCCCCCAAGTCTCCCCAAAAATCCCCCAAATTTCCCCCAAAATCCCCCAAATTTCCCCCAAAATCCCCCAAATCCTTCCCCAAATCCCCCAAAAATCCCCCAAATTCCCCAAAATCCCCAAATCCCTCCAAATTCTCCCCCATCCCCTAAAATTCCTCCCAAATCTCCCCCAAATCCCCCCCAAAATCCTTCCCCAAATTTCCCAAAATCCCCCAAATTCCCTCCAAATCTCCCCCAAATTCCCCCGAATCCCCCCAATTTCCCTCCGAATTCTCCCAAATTCCCCCCAAACTCCCCCCAAAATCCCCCGAATTTCCCCCAAAATCCCCCAAATTTCCCCCAAATCCCCCCAAAATCCCCCAAATCCCCCAAATTTCCCCAAAATCCCCCAAATTCCCCCCAAATCCTTCCCCAAATCCCCCAAATTTCCCAAAATCCCCCAAATTCCCCCTGAATTCTCCCAAATTCCCCACAAATCCTTCCCAAAACCCCCCAAATCCTTCCCCAAATTTCCCAAAATCCCCCAAATTCCCCCCAAATCCCCCCAAAATCCCCCAAATTTCCCAAATCCCCCAAATTCCCCCTGAATTCTCCCAAATTCCCCCCAAATCCTTCCCAAAACCCCCCAAATCCTTCCCCAAACCCCCCAAATTCCCCCCAAATTTCCCAAAATCCCCCAAAATTCCCTCCAAATCTCCCCCAAATTCCCCTGAATCCCCCCAATTTCCCTCAGAATTCTCCCAAATTCCCCCCAAACTCCCCCCAAAATCCCCCGAATTTCCCCCAAAATCCCCCAAATTCCCCCCAAATCCTTCCCAAAATCCCCCAAATTTCCCAAAATCCCCCAAAATCCCCCAAATTCCCCCCAAATCCTTCCCCAAATCCCCCAAATTTCCCAAAATCCCCCAAATTCCCCCCAAATCCCCCCAAAATCCCCCAAATTTCCCAAAATCCCCCAAATTCCCCCTGAATTCTCCCAAATTCCCCCCAAATCCTTCCCCAAATCCCCCAAATTTCCCCAAAATCTCCCAAATTCCCCCCAAATCCTTCCCCAAATCCCCCAAATTTCCCCAAATTTCCCAAAATCCCCCAAAATTCCCTCCAAATCTCCCCCAAATTCCCCCAAATCCCCCCAATTTCCCTCCGAATTCTCCCAAATTCCCCCCAAACTCCCCCCAAAATCCCCCGAATTTCCCCCAAAATCCCCCAAATCTCCCCAAAAATCCCCCAAATTTCCCCCAAATCTCCCCAAAAATCCCCCAAATTTTCCCCAAAATCCCCCAAATTTCCCAAAATCCCCCAAAATCCCCCAAATCCTTCCCCAAATTCCCTCCAAATCCTTCCCCAAATCCCCCAAATTTCCCCAAAATCCCCCAAATTCCCCCTGAATTCCCCCAAATTCCCCCCCAATCCTTCCCAAAACCCCCCAAATCCTTCCCCAAACCCCCCAAATCCCCCAAATTTCCCAAAATGCCCCAAATTCCCCCCAAATCCCCACGCCCCCGTGCGCTCACAGCGTTTGAGGCGCGGCTGCTCCCCGAAGGGCGGCGCCAGGAAGGCGGCGCGGAAGAACCAGAGCACGTTCACCAACCACAGGAAGGGCAGCAGCAGGAACCCACCTGGCACCAACGGGGCGCGGCTCAGGGCACAGCTGGGCACAGCTGGGCACAGCTGGGCACAGCTGGGATACACCTGGGATACACCTGGGCACACCTGGGCACAGCTGGGATACACCTGGGCACAGCTGGGATACACCTGGGATACACCTGGGCACAGCTGGGATACACCTGAGATACACCTGGGATACACCTGGGCACAGCTGGGATACACCTGGGATACACCTGGGCACAGCTGGGCACAGCTGGGATACACCTGGGCACAGCTGGGCACAGCTGGGATACACCTGGGCACAGCTGGGCACACCTGGGCACAGCTGGGATACACCTGGGATACACCTGGGCACACCTGGGATACACCTGGGCACAGCTGGGATACACCTGGGCACACCTGGGCACACCTGGGATACACCTGGGATACACCTGGGCACAGCTGGGCACACCTGGGATACACCTGGGATACACCTGGGATACACCTGGGCACAGCTGGGATACACCTGGGATACACCTGGGATACACCTGGGCACACCTGGGCACAGCTGGGATACACCTGGGATACACCTGGGCACAGCTGGGATACACCTGGGCACAGCTGGGATACACCTGGGATACACCTGGGATACACCTGGGCACAGCTGGGATACACCTGGGCACAGCTGGGCACACCTGGGATACACCTGGGATACACTTGGGATACACCTGGGATACACCTGGGATACACCTGGGATACACCTGGGATACACCTGGGCACAGCTGGGATACACCTGGGCACACCTGGGATACACCTGGGCACAGCTGGGATACACCTGGGCACACCTGGGAGACACCTGGGATACACCTGGGATACACCTGGGATACACCTGGGATACACCTGGGCACACCTGGGATACACCTGGGCACAGCTGGGATACACCTGGGCACACCTGGGATACACCTGGGATACACCTGGGATACACCTGGGATACACCTGGGATACACCTGGGCACACCTGGGATACACCTGGGCACAGCTGGGCACACCTGGGATACACCTGGGATACACCTGGGACACACCTGGGATACACCTGGGATACACCTGGGCACACCTGGGATACACCTGGGATACACCTGGGACACACCTGGGATACACCTGGGATACACCTGGGCACAGCTGGGCACAGCTGGGCACACCTGGGATACACCTGGGATACACCTGGGATACACCTGGGATACACCTGGGCACAGCTGGGATACACCTGGGACACACCTGGGATACACCTGGGATACACCTGGGCACAGCTGGGCACAGCTGGGCACACCTGGGATACACCTGGGATACACCTGGGATACACCTGGGCACACCTGGGATACACCTGGGATACACCTGGGATACACCTGGGCACACCTGGGATACACCTGGGATACACCTGGGCACACCTGGGACACACCTGGGATACACCTGGGATACACCTGGGCACAGCTGGGCACAGCTGGGCACACCTGGGATACACCTGGGATACACCTGGGATACACCTGGGCACACCTGGGATACACCTGGGATACACCTGGGATACACCTGGGCACACCTGGGATACACCTGGGATACACCTGGGCACACCTGGGATACACCTGGGATACACCTGGGCACAGCTGGGATACACCTGGGATACACCTGGGGACACCTGGGAGACACCTGGGCAGGGCCACGCCCACCCGGCCACGCCCACTCAGGACTGGCCACGCCCACAGGGATCCTTGGGGTCACTCAGGGTCACTCAGGGGTCACTCAGGGTCACTCAGAGGTCACTCAGGGGTCACTCAGGGGTCACTCAGAGGTCACTCAGGGTCACTCAGGGGTCACTCAGGGTCACTCAGGGGTCACTCAGAGGTCACTCAGAGGTCACTCAGGGGTCACTCAGGGGTCACTCAGGGGTCACTCAGGGTCACTCAGAGGTCACTCAGGGTCACTCAGGGGTCACTCAGGGGTCACTCAGGGGTCACTCAGGGGTCACTCAGGGGTCACTCAGAGGTCACTCAGGGTCACTCAGGGGTCACTCAGGGGTCACTCAGAGGTCACTCAGGGTCACTCAGGGGTCACTCAGGGTCACTCAGGGGTCACTCAGGGGTCACTCAGGGGTCACTCAGGGGTCACTCAGGGGTCACTCAGGGTCACTCAGAGGTCACTCAGGGTCACTCAGGGGTCACTCAGGGGTCACTCAGGGGTCACTCAGGGGTCACTCAGGGGTCACTCAGGGTCAGGGGTCACTCAGGGGTCACTCAGGGGTCACTCAGGGTCACTCAGGGGTCACTCAGAGGTCACTCAGGGTCACTCAGGGTCACTCAGGGGTCACTCAGGGTCACTCAGGGGTCACTCAGGGGTCACTCAGGGTCACTCAGGGGTCACTCAGGGGTCACTCAGGGTCACTCAGGGGTCACTCAGGGGTCACTCAGGGGTCACTCAGGGGTCACTCAGGGGTCACTCAGGGTCACTCACCCAGGTAGTATTTCCGGCACAGCTGCAGCTTCTCCTCGTTGGAAACGCGCTCCAGGTTCATCTGCACCAGTACAGACCAGTAAGGACCAGTACGGACCAGTACGGACCAGTACGGACCAGTACGGACCAGTAAGGACCAGTACGGACCAGTATGGACCAGTAAGGACCAGTATGGATCGGTAAGGACCAATATGGACCAGTATGGACCAGTAAGAACCAGTATAAACCAACACAGAGCAGTAAGGACCAGTATGAACCAGTATGGACCAGTACGGACTACTATGGACCAGTATGCACCAATACAAACCAGTATGGACTGGTATAAACCAGTACGGACCAGTATGGACCAGTAAGGACCGGTACAGACCAGTGGCCCCCCCAGTAACCCCACCAGTGCTCCCAGTGACGCCCAGTTCATCCCAGTCACCACCAGCAGCCCCCAGACCCCTCCCAGTGCCGCTCCCAGTGACCACCAGTATAAACCAGTGACCCCCCAGTGCCGCTCCCAGTGACCACCAGTATAAACCAGTGACCCCCAGTGACCCCCGGGGCAACTCCCAGTGACCACCAGTATAAACCAGTGACCCCCAGTGCTCTCCCAGTGCCGCTCCCAGTGCTCCCAGTGCCGCTCCCAGTGCTCCCAGTGCTCCCAGTGCTCTCCCAGTGCTCCCAGTGCCACTCCCAGTGCTCCCAGTGCTCCCAGTGCCGCTCCCAGTGCTCCCAGTGCCGCTCCCAGTGCCACTCCCAGTGCTCCCAGTGCCGCTCCCAGTGCTCTCCCAGTGCTCCCAGTGCTCCCAGTGCTCTCCCAGTGCTCTCCCAGTGCTCCCAGTGCTCCCAGTGCTCTCCCAGTGCTCCCAGTGCTCCCAGTGCTCTCCCAGTGCTCCCAGTGCCGCTCCCAGTGCTCCCAGTGCTCTCCCAGTGCTCCCAGTGCTCTCCCAGTGCTCCCAGTGCCGCTCCCAGTGCTCCCAGTGCCTCCCAGTGCTCCCAGTGCCTCCCAGTGCCGCTCCCAGTGCTCCCAGTGCCGCTCCCAGTGCTCTCCCAGTGCTCCCAGTGCTCCCAGTGCTCTCCCAGTGCCACTCCCAGTGCCACTCCCAGTGCTCCCAGTGCTCTCCCAGTGCTCCCAGTGCCGCTCCCAGTGCTCTCCCAGTGCTCCCAGTGCCGCTCCCAGTGCTCCCAGTGCTCTCCCAGTGCTCTCCCAGTGCTCCCAGTGCCTCCCAGTGCTCTCCCAGTGCTCCCAGTGCTCTCCCAGTGCTCCCAGTGCTCCCAGTGCTCCCAGTGCTCTCCCAGTGCTCTCCCAGTGCTCCCAGTGCCTCCCAGTGCTCCCCAGTGCTCTCCCAGTGCTCCCAGTGCCGCTCCCAGTGCTCCCAGTGCTCTCCCAGTGCTCTCCCAGTGCTCCCAGTGCCTCCCAGTGCTCCCCAGTGCTCTCCCAGTGCTCCCAGTGCTCTCCCAGTGCTCCCAGTGCTCCCAGTGCCTCCCAGTGCTCCCAGCGCTCTCCCAGTGCTCCCAGTGCTCCCAGTGCTCTCCCAGTGCTCCCAGTGCCTCCCAGTGCTCCCCAGTGCTCTCCCAGTGCTCCCAGTGCTCTCCCAGTGCTCCCAGTGCTCTCCCAGTGCTCCCAGTGCTCCCAGTGCTCTCCCAGTGCTCCCAGTGCTCTCCCAGTGCTCCCAGTGCTCTCCCAGTGCTCCCAGTGCCGCTCCCAGTGCTCCCAGTGCCGCTCCCAGTGCCTCCCAGTGCTCTCCCAGTGCTCCCAGTGCCGCTCCCAGTGCTCCCAGTGCTCTCCCAGTGCTCCCAGTGCCGCTCCCAGTGCTCCCAGTGCTCCCAGTGCTCCCAGTGCCGCTCCCAGTGCTCCCAGTGCCTCCCAGTGCCTCCCAGTGCTCCCAGTGCTCTCCCAGTGCTCCCAGTGCTCCCAGTGCTCCCCGTGCTCCCAGTGCCGCTCCCAGTGCTCCCAGTGACCCCCAGTGCTCCCAGTGCTCTCCCAGTGCTCTCCCAGTGCTCCCAGTGCCGCTCCCAGTGCTCCCAGTGCTCCCAGTGCTCCCAGTGCTCTCCCAGTGCTCCCAGTGCTCTCCCAGTGCTCCCAGTGCCGCTCCCAGTGCTCTCCCAGTGCTCCCAGTGCTCTCCCAGTGCTCCCAGTGCTCCCAGTGCTCTCCCAGTGCTCCCAGTGCTCCCAGTGCTCTCCCAGTGCTCCCAGTGCTCTCCCAGTGCTCCCAGTGCTCTCCCAGTCCTCCCAGTGCCTCCCAGTGCTCCCAGTGCCGCTCCCAGTGCTCCCAGTGCTCTCCCAGTGCTCCCAGTGCTCTCCCAGTGCTCCCAGTGCTCTCCCAGTGCTCCCAGTGCCGCTCCCAGTGCTCCCCCAGTGCTCCCAGTGCCGCTCCCAGTGCTCCCAGTGCTCCCAGTGCCACTCCCAGTGCTCCCAGTGCCGCTCCCAGTGCTCCCAGTGCTCTCCCAGTGCCGCTCCCAGTGCTCTCCCAGTGCTCCCAGTGCTCTCCCAGTGCTCCCAGTGCCTCCCAGTGCTCCCAGTGCTCTCCCAGTGCTCCCAGTGCTCTCCCAGTGCTCCCAGTGCCGCTCCCAGTGCTCCCAGTGCTCCCAGTGCTCCCAGTGCTCTCCCAGTGCTCCCAGTGCTCTCCCAGTGCTCCCAGTGCCGCTCCCAGTGCTCTCCCAGTGCTCCCAGTGCTCCCAGTGCTCCCAGTGCTCTCCCAGTGCTCCCAGTGCTCCCAGTGCTCTCCCAGTGCTCCCAGTGCTCCCAGTGCTCTCCCAGTGCCGCTCCCAGTGCCTCCCAGTGCTCCCAGTGCTCTCCCAGTGCTCCCAGTGCTCCCAGTGCTCTCCCAGTGCTCCCAGTGCTCCCAGTGCTCTCCCAGTGCTCCCAGTGCTCTCCCAGTGCTCCCAGTGCTCCCCCAGTGCTCCCAGTGCTCCCAGTGCTCTCCCAGTCCTCCCAGTGCTCCCAGTGCTCTCCCAGTGCCGCTCCCAGTGCTCTCCCAGTGCTCCCAGTGCTCCCAGTGCTCTCCCAGTGCCTCCCAGTGCCTCCCAGTGCTCCCAGTGCTCTCCCAGTGCTCTCCCAGTGCTCCCAGTGCTCTCCCAGTGCTCCCAGTGCCGCTCCCAGTGCTCCCAGTGCCTCCCAGTGCTCCCAGTGCCACTCCCAGTGCTCCCAGTGCCTCCCAGTGCTCCCAGTGCTCTCCCAGTGCTCCCAGTGCTCCCAGCGCTCTCCCAGTGCTCCCAGTGCTCTCCCAGTGCTCCCAGTGCTCTCCCAGTGCTCTCCCAGTGCTCCCAGTGCCGCTCCCAGTGCTCCCAGTGCTCCCAGCACTCTCCCAGTGCTCCCAGTGCTCTCCCAGTGCTCCCAGTGCCGCTCCCAGTGCTCCCAGTGCTCTCCCAGTGCTCCCAGTGCCGCTCCCAGTGCTCCCAGTGCTCTCCCAGTGCTCCCAGTGCCGCTCCCAGTGCTCCCAGTGCTCTCCCAGTGCTCCCAGTGCTCTCCCAGTGCTCCCAGTGCTCTCCCAGTGCCGCTCCCAGTGCTCCCAGTGCTCTCCCAGTGCTCTCCCAGTGCTCCCAGTGCCGCTCCCAGTGCTCCCAGTGCCGCTCCCAGTGCCCACCAGTATAAACCAGTGACCCCCAGTGACCCCCAGTGACCCCCAGTGCCGCTCCCAGTCCATCCCAGTCCATCCCAGTCCCCCCCAGTTCTCACCGCGGCTCCTTCGCTGCCGCTGCTTTCGCTGCCGCTTCCGTTGCGTCACTTCCGGTCCCGCCCCTCCACGCGAGCTCCCATTGGAGGCGAACGGAGCTCGCGGGGCGGGGAAATCTCGCGAGAGTTCAGGGACTGGGACCGAACTGGGGCCGAACTGGGACCGAACTGGGACCGAACTGGGACCGAACTGGGAGCACTGGGCGCGCCGCCCCTCGCCGCTTCCGCCTTCAAGGCTCCGCCCACTCCTCCGTAGCCAATCAGCGTCGCCCGCCCCGTTCCCTCCCAGCCAATCAGCGCCGCCCTTTCCCTCCCAGCCAATCAGCGCCGCCCGTCCCCATAGCAACCAATCAGCGCCGCCCGTCCCCATAGCAACCAATCAGCACCGCCCGTCTCCATAGCAACCAATCAGCACCGCCCGTCCCTGTAGCAACCAATCAGCGCCGCCCGTTCCCATAGCAACCAATCAGCGCCGCCCGTCTCCATAGCAACCAATCAGCACCTCCCGTTCCCATAGCAACCAATCAGCGCCGCCCCCCGCCCGTCCCAGCCAATCAGCGCGCGGCGCCGTCGCAAACCCCGCCCCCCATTGCGTCACTGGCGAGCGGGCGAAACCAACGGGGATCCCGCGGGGGGGGGCGGGGGCGAATTTGGGGAATTCAGGGAATTTTGGGGTCCTGAGCTGGAATTTTGGGGTCCCAGGGTGGGATTTGGGGGTCCCGGGGCTGGAATTTGGGGAATTTGCGGGAATTTTGGGGGTCCTGGGCAGGAATTTGGGGGATTTGGGGCTCCCAGGGTTGGAATTTGGGGGTCCCAGGTTCATTTTGGGAAGTGCCGGGGTTGGAATTTGGGGGAATTTGGGGGGTCCCGGGTTCCTTTTTGGGGGTCCTGGGCGGGAATTTGGGAATTTTGGGAATTTCGGGGTCCCGGGTGAGATTTGGGGGGGTCCCAGCGTTGGATTTTGGGGGATTTGGGGGAATTTTGGCGGTCCTGAGCTGGAATTTTGGGAATTTGGAGGGGGCCCGGGTTGGAATTGGGGGAATTTTGGGAACTTGGGGCTCCCAGGGTTCGAATTTGGGGGAATTTGGGGAGTCCTGGGTGGGATTTGGGGGAATTTTGGGAATTTGGGGGTCCCGGGATTGGAATTTGGGGGATTTTGGGCGTCTTGGGTTCATTTGGGGGCTCCCAGGGTGGGAATTTTGGGGATTTGGGGGTCCCAGGGTTGGGATTTGGGGGATTTTGGGGATCCCGGGGCTGGAATTTCGGGAATTTGGGGGTCCCGGGGTGGGAATTTGGGGAATTTTGGGGATTTGAGGGTCCCGGGGTGGGAATTTGGGGAATTTTGGGAAGAACTCGCCACTCCAACAGCGCCCCCCAGCGGCCGTACCCAAACCTCGCCTTTATTTCAGCGCGGGGGGGCCCAAAATCCGCGGGGGGGGGAGGGGAGGGGAGGGGGGACCCCAAAATTTGGGAGACCCCAAAACCTCCCCTTCCCCCCCCCCCCAATTTCTGGGATTTTTTGGGAATTTTTGGGATTTTTTGGGAATTTTTTTGGGGATTTTTTGGGAATTTTGGGGATTTTTGGGGGGATTTTTTGGGAATTTTTGGGATTTTTGGGGGGATTTTTTGGGGAATTTTTGGGGGGATTTTGTGGCGATTTTTTGGGATTCTTTGGGGGGATTTTTTTTGATTTTTGGGATTTTTTGGAGAATTTTTGGGGGATTTTTTGGGAATTTTTGGGATTTTTGGGGGGATTTTTTGGGAATTTTTGGGGGGATTTTGTGGCGATTTTTTGGGATTCTTTGGGGGGATTTTTTGGGAATTTTTGGGATTTTTTGGAGAATTTTTGAGGGGATTTTTTGGGATTTTTGGGGGGATTTTTGGGGCATTTTTTGGGAATTTTTTTTGGGATTTTCTGAGGATTTTTGGGGGGATCTGGGGGGATTTTTTTGGGGATTTGGGGATTTTTTTTTGAGATTTTTTTGGGGGAGTTTTTGGGATTTTTTTGGTTTTTTTTTTTGGGGGGGGGATTTTTTTTGGGATTTTTAATTTGGATTTTTGGGGATTTTTGGGGGCGCTCCCGCGCGGTTTGGGGGTTGGGGGTGGGGGGGTCCCCAAACTTTTTTGGGGTGGGGGATCCCTGAATTTTTTGGGGGGGGGTCCCCAAATTTTTGGCGTCTTTTTGGGGGGTGGGGCGGGGTCCCCAAATTTTTGGGGTTGGGGGGGGGGATCCCTGATTTTTGGGGGCCCTCAGGTGCCAAAGTGCATTTTTGGGGGGGGTCACCCCCAATTTTTTAGGGGGGGGGTCCCGAGTGCTTCAGTGGGGGGAGGGGCGGTCCCCAAAATTTTTTGGGGGGGGGTTGAGAGGGGCCCCAAAATTGGGGATTTTGGGGTTTTTTGGGGGGTCCTTGGCTCGGGGGGGGGGGACCCCAAATTCTCCCCCCTGGGGGGAGGGGGCGGAGCTCATGCACGGGGGCGGGGCTTGAGCCGGAAGTGGGCGGGGCTTCATTCCGGAGGGGGCGGGGCTACGCCGAGGCCGCGGGGGCTGCTGGGAAGGGGGGGAGGGGAGGAGATTAGAGGGGGGGGAGGGGTCCCCAAAAATTCCTCCCCCTCCCCCCAAAAAAATGGATCAAAAATTTGGGGGGTTCGGGGAATTTTCGCGGGAAATTCTCGGGGGTTTCCCGGGTTTTTCCCCGATTTTTCCCGGATTTTTCTCGGGTTTTTCCCGGATTTTTCCACGAATTTTCCTGGATTTTTCCCGGATTTTTTTCCATATTTTTTCTCGGGTTTTTCCCGGATTTTTTTCGGATTTTTCTCGGGTTTTTCTCGGATTTTTTTTTTTGGATTTTTTCCGGGTTTTTCCCGGAATTTTTCCCGAATTTTTCTCGGATTTTTTCCCGGGTTTTTCTCTCCGTCCCAACCCCGGATTGGCCCAAAATCCCCCCCCCAAAAAAAACCCCCAAAATCCCGCCCAGGACCCCCCAAATCCCCCCCAAAATCCCCAAATCCCCGAAATTCCGCCCAAATTGCCTCCAACCCCGCCCAAAATCCCCAAAATCTCCCCAAATCCTCCCCAAAAACACCCCAAAAGCTAAAAATGCCCCCAAAATCCCCAAATCCCTTCTCAAATCCCCCCAAATCCCCCCCAAAAAACCCCAAACCCCAAAATTCCCAAAAAACCCCCCAGGACCCCCCCCCCAGACTCCCAAATCCCCCAAATTGCCCAAAATCCCCCCCAAAAACCTCAAAATCCCCCTAAAATTCCCAAAATTCCCCCCAAAAAAACCCCAAATCCCCCCCGGGACTCCCAAAATCCCCCCCAAAACTCCCAAATTTCCTCAAATCCCCCCCAAACTTCCCCAGGACCCCCCAAATTCACCCCAAAATCTCCCCCAAAAACCCCAAAATTGCCGAAATTCCCCCCAAATTCCCTCGAACCCCCCCCAAAACCCCCAAATCCCCAAAATTCCTCAAATTCCCCCAAAATCCCCCCAATCCTCCAAAATCCCCCAAAATGCCGCCCAAAATGCCCCCAAAATTCCCCAAAATCCCCCCCAAAATCCCCCAAAATCCCCCAAAATGCCCCCAAAATCCCCAAAATCCCCCCCAAAATCCCCCAAATCCCCCCAAAATCCCCAAAATCCCCCCAAAATCCCCCAAAATCCCCCAAATCCCCCAAAATCCCCCCAAATCCCCCCAAAATCCCCAAAATCCCCCCAAAATCCCCCAAATTCCCCCAAAATCCCCCCAAATGTCCCCCAAAATCCCTAAAATTTCTCCAAAATCCCCCAAAATCCCCCAAAATCCCCCCAAATGTCCCCCAAAATCCCCAAAATTTCTCCAAAATCCCCCCAAATCCCCCCAAAATCCCCCCAAAATCCCCAAAATCCCCCAAAATGCCCCAAATTCCCCCAAAATCCCCCCAAAATCCCCAAAATCCCCCCCAAAATCCCCCAAAATCCCCCAAAATCCCCCAAATCCCCCCAAAATCCCCCAAAATCCCCCAAATCCCCCCAAAAAATCCCCCCAAAAAATCCCCCAAAATCCCCCCAAAATCCCCCCAAAATCCCCCAAAATCCCCAAAATCCCCCCAAAATCCCCCCAAAATCCCCCCAAAATCCCCCAAAATCCCCCCAAAATCCCCCCCAAATCCCCCCAAAATCCCCCCAAAATTCCCCAAAATCCCCCCAAAATTCCCCAAAATCTCCCCAAATCCCCCAAAATCCCCCCCAAAATCCCCCCCAAATCCCCCAAAATCCCCCAAATCCCCCCAAAATCCCCAAAATCCCCAAAATCCCCCAAAATGCCCCAAATCCCCCCTTACCGGGGCTCTTCGCCGGCTGCCGCGGGTCCGGGGGGCTGCGGGAGGGGGGGGCTCAGGGGGGGACCCCAAAATTTGGGGACCCCAAAAGTGGGGGAGGGTCCCGGGGGGGTCCCCAAAATTTTTTTTGGGGGGGGGGGAGGGAGGGGTCTCACCTGGGCTCGGCCTTTTTGCACTTGAACTTCTTACCTGGGGGGGAAAGGGGGAGCCGAAATTTGGGGGGATTTGGGGATTTTGGGGGATTTGGGGGGATTTTGGGGGATTTTGGGGGGATTTGAGGGATTTTGGGGGGATTTGGGGGATTTTGGGGAATTTTGGGGGCATTTTGGGGGCATTTTAGGGGATTTTGGGGGATTTTGGGGGATTTAGGGGGGATTTTGGGGGATTTTGGGGGGATTTGAGGGATTTTGGGGGATTTTGGGGATTTTTTGGGGGGATTTTGGGGGGATTTTGGGGGGGATTTTGGGGAATTTTGGGGGATTTTGGGGGATTTAGGGGGGATTTTGGGGGGGATTTTGGGGGATTTTGGGGGATTTTGGGGGATTTTTTGGGGGGATTTTGGGGGCATTTTGGGGGATTTTGGGGGATTTTGGGGGATTTTGGGGGGATTTTGGGGGATTTGGGGCATTTTGGGGGATTTTGGGGGCATTTTGGGGGATTTTGGGGGGATTTTGGGGGATTTGGGGGATTTGAGGGATTTTGGGGGATTTTGGGGGATTTTTTGGGGGCATTTTGGGGGATTTTGGGGGGATTTTGGGGGGGATTTTGGGGAATTTTGGGGGCATTTTGGGGGATTTTGGGGGATTTTGGGGGGATTTTGGGGGGATTTTGGGGGGATTTTGGGGGATTTTGGGGGGATTTTGGGGGGATTTTGGGGGATTTTGGGGGCATTTTGGGGGCATTTTGGGGGCATTTTGCGGGATTTTGGGGGATTTTTTGGGGGGATTTTGGGGGGATTTGAGGGATTTTGGGGGATTTTGGGGGATTTTGGGGGGATTTTGGGGGATTTTGGGGGATTTTGGGGATTCTGGGGGGGATTTGAGGGGGAATTTGGGGGAAAATTTTAGGGATTTGGGGAATTTTGGGGTGATTTGGGAGGAATTTGAGGGAGTTTTGGGGTTTTTTGAGAGGATTTGGGGGGGGTTGAGGGGATTTTTGGGGAATTCTGGGGGAAATTTGAGGGGTTTTGGGGAATTCTGGGGGGGTTTTGGGAGGATTTTGGGGGGTTTGGGGGAGTTGGAGGGAATTTGGGGGAATTTGGGGGGATTTGGGTTTCTGGGGGGGGAAATCGGGGGATTTGGGGAGATTTTGGGGGATTTTGGGGAGGATTTGGGGGGTCCTGGGGAGGTTTGGGGGGGATTTGAGGAAATTTGGGAATTTGGGGGGCGATTTTGGGAGTCCCGGGGGGAATTTTGGGGTTTTTTGGAGGGAATTTTGGGAGATTTTGAGGGGATTTGGGGAATTTTGGGGGGATTTTGAGGAGATTGGAGGGAATTCGGGGGAATTGGGGGAGTTCTGGGGGATTTTTTGGGAATTTTGGGGTTTGGGGATTTTGGGGGGAGGATTGGGGGGGAATTTGGGGTTTTTGGGGGGGATTTTGGGGGATTTGAGAAGGGATTTGGGGAATTTTGGGGGGAATTGGGTTTTTTGGGGGAATTTGGGTAATTTTGGGGAGTTTTGGGGGTTTTGGGGGGAATTTGGGAAGGATTTGGGGGGGATTGGAGAAGGGATTTGGGGAATTTCGGGGCGAATTTGAGGAGATTTGGGGGAATTTTGGGGATTTTGGGGGGGATTTTGGGGGAATTTGAGGAATTTTGGGGATTTGGGGGTTTTGGGGGAGCGTTCGAGGGAATTTGGGGGGAATTTCGGCAATTTTGGGGTTTTGGGGGGAGATTTTGGGGAATTTTGGGGGGATTTGGGGGGATTTTGTGTTTTTTTGGGGGATTTGGGGGGATTTTGGGGTTTTGGGGGGGTTTTTGGGGGGGTTTTGGGGGTTTTTTGGGTGGATTTTGGGGGATTTCGGGGTTTTGGGGGGGGTTTTGGGGGGTATTTTGGGGTTTTTGGGGGGATTTGGGGGGATTAGGGGGGTTTTTTGGGTGGATTTGGGGGATTTTGGGTCACTCACTGAGGGCGATGAGCACGCCCAGCACGAACATGACGATGCTCAGGATCAGCCCCGCCAGCCGCAGCGATTCGTAATCTGGGCACCCCCAAAAAGCCCCAAATCAACCCAAAACCGCCCCAAAGCACCCCCAAAAATGAACCCCCCGCCCCTCTAAACCCCCGGGAACCCCGAAATCCCCCAAAATCGCCCCAAATTTACCCCAAATCTCCCCCAAACCACCCCAAATTCCCCCCAAATTCACCCCAAAATCCTCAAGAATTCACCCCAAATCCCCACAGGCTCCCAAAACTGCCCCCAAATCCCACACAATCAACCCAAAACCGCCCCCAAAACCCCCAAAATCAGCCCAAAAATGAACTCCTCGCCCCACAAAACCTCCGGGAACCCCAAACCCCCCCAAATTCACCCAAAAATGCCCCGAAACCCCCAAAATTTCACCCAGAAACCCCCAAAAACCGCAAAATTCACCCAAAATCGCCCCCGAATCCTCCAAAAATGAACCCAAACCTCCCAAAAACCGCCCCAAACCACCCCAAAAATGAACTCCCCGCCCCCCAAACCCTCGGGAACCCCGAAATCCCCCAAAATTCCCCAAAACCCCCAAAATTTCACCCAAAACCGCCCCAAAATCCCACAAAATCAACCCAAAAATCCCCAAAATGAACCCCAAGCCCCCCAAAATCCCCCAAAATTCCCCCAAATTTACCCCAAATCTCCCCAAATTCCCCAAACCTCCCCAAATTCCCCCCAAATTTCACCCAAAATGTCCCAAAATCCCCAAAAATTCACCCAAAATCCCCACAGGATCCCAAAACTGCCCCCAAATCCCACAAAATCAACCCAAAACCGCCCCAAAACCCCCAAAAATGAACCCCCCAAAACCCCCCAAAACCCCCGGGAACCCCAAACCCCCCCAAATTCACCCAAAAATGCCCCCGAAACCCCCAAAATTTCACCCAGAAACCCCAAAAAACCGCAAAATTCACCCAAAATCGCCCCCGAATCCTCCAAAAATGAACCCAAACCTCCCAAAAACCGCCCCAAACCACCCCAAAAATGAACTTCCCGCCCCCCCAAACCCTCGGGAACCCCGAAATCACCCAAAAATTTCACCCAAAACCCAAAAATTCACCCAAAATTCCCCCCAAAACCCCAACATTTCACCCAAAACCGCCCCCAAATCCCACAAAATCAACCCAAAAATCCCCAAAATCAACCCCAAGCCCCCCAAAATCCCCCAAAATTCCCCAAAATTTACCCCAGATCTCCCCCAAATCCCCAAAACCTCCCCCAATTCACCCCAAAATGCCCCAAAATGCCCAAGAATTCACCCAAAATCCCCACAGGATCCCAAAACCGCCCCCAAATCCCACAAAATCAACCCAAAACCACCCCAAAACCCCCCAAAATCACCCTCAACCTCCCCAAAAATGAACTCCCCGCCCCCCAAAACCTCCAGGAACCCCAAACCCCCCCAAATTCACCCAAAAATGCCCCCGAAACCCCCAAAATTTCACCCAAAAAAACCCAAAAACCGCAAAATTCACCCAAAATCGCCCCCGAATCCTCCAAAAATGAACCCAAACCTCCCAAAAACCGCCCCAAACCACCCCAAAAATGAACCCCCTGCCCCCCAAAACCCTCGGGAACCCCGAAATCCCCCAAAATTCCCCCAAAACCCCAAAATTTCACCCAAAACCGCCCCAAAATCCCACAAAATCAACCCAAAAATCCCCAAAATGAACCCCAAGCCCCCCAAAATCCCCCAAAATTACCCCAAATTTACCCCAAATCTCCCCAAATTCCCCAAACCTCCCCAAATTCCCCCCAAATTTCACCCAAAATGTCCCAAAATCCCCAAAAATTCACCCAAAATCCCCACAGGATCCCAAAACTGCCCCCAAATCCCACAAAATCAACCCAAAACCGCCCCAAAACTCCCCAAAAATGAACCCCCCGCCCCCCAAAACCCCCGGGAACCCCAAAATCCCCCAAAATTCCACCCAAAAAAACCCAAAATTCACCCAAAACCGCCCCAAAATCCCACAAAATGAAACCAAAATACCCCCAAATTCCCCCAAAATCCCCAAATCCCCCAAAATCCCCCCAAAATCCCCCAATCTCACCGTAATTGAACGGCTCCCGGGCCCGCGCAGCCTCTGGAAAGGAAAAATTGGGAATTTTGGGGGATTTGGGGGAAATTTGGGGATTTTTGGGGGATTTGGGGGGAATTTCGGGGGATTTGGGGGAATTTTGAGGGATTTTTTGGGAATTTTGGCGGATTTGGGGGATTTTGGGGGGGGTTTTGGGAATTTGGGGGAATTTTAGGGGGATTTTGGGGAATTTTGGGGGAATTTTTGGGGAATTTGGAGGATTTTGGGGGGATTCGGGGTAAATTTGGGGGGATTTTGAGGGAATTTCAGGGGAAATTGGGGTGAATTTGGGGAGATTTGGGGGGATTTTGGGGGATTTGGGGCATTTTGGGGGAATTTGGGGCATTTTGGGGGGGGATTTGGGGCATTTTTGGGGCATTTTGGGGAATTTGGGGCATTTTGGGGGAATTTGGGGCATTTTGGGTGGAATTTGGGGCATTTTGGGGGGACTTTGGGGCATTTTGGGTGGAATTTGGGGCATTTTGGGTGGAATTTGGGGCATTTTTGGGGGGATTTGGGGCATTTTTGGGGGATTCGGGGCATTTTGGGGGGGATTTGGGGAATTTGGGGCATTTTTGGGGCAATTTGGGGCATTTGGGGGGGGATTTTGGGGGGATTTGGGGTTTTTTGGGGGCAATTTGGGGCATTTTGGGAATCCCGGCCTTTGGGGAATTCGGGATTTGGGGCATTTTTGGGGCATTTTGGGGAATTTGGGGGGGGGGGGGTTGGGGCACTTTTGAGGGAATTTGGGGCTTTTGGGGGGCATTTTGGGGGGATTTGGGGCATTTTTGGGGGGGATTTGGGGAATTCAGGAAGCCGAGAATTGTTCAGCACCCACCGAGCACCCACCGGGACCCACCCGGGACCCACCCGGACCCACCGAGCACCCACCGGGACCCACCCGGGACCCACCGGGACCCACCCGGGACCCACCCGGACCCACCCGGACCCACTGAGCACCCACCGGGACCCACCCGGGACCCACCGGGACCCACCCGGACCCACCGGGACCCACCGGGACCCACCCGGGACCCACCGGGACCCACCCGGGACCCACCGGGACCCACCCGGACCCACCCGGGACCCACCCGGGACCCACCGAGCACCCACCGGGACCCACCCGGGACCCACATCCCTGCACCCGCACCCATCCTGCAGGACCCTGCATCATCCTGCACCCACCCTGCAGCACCCCAATAATCCCCCCGCACCCCCCCTGCATCAGCCAGCACCCACCCTGTGCCCGAATCCCTGCACCGGCACCCACCCTGCACCCCCTAAACCCCCCCTGCACCCACCCTGCACCCCCTAAACCCACCCTGCACCCCAATAATCCCCCCGCACCCACCCTGCACCCCCTGCACCACCTGCAGCACCCACCCTGTGCCCGAATCCCTGCACCGGCACCCACCCTGCACCCCAATAATCACCCTGCACCCACCCTGCACCCACCCTGCACCCCAATAATCCCCCTGAACCCACCCTGCACCCCCTAAACCCACCCTGCACCCCAATAATCACCCTGCACCCACCCTGCACCCACCCTGCACCCACCCTGCACCCCCTAAACCAACCCTGCACCCATCCTGCACCCCCTAAACCCATCCTGCACCCATCCTGCACCCACCTGTGCCCCACATCCCTGCACCGGCACCCACCCTACACCCCCTAAACCCACCCTGCAC
Source organism: Coloeus monedula (assembly GCF_965178545.1). Lineage (NCBI taxonomy): Eukaryota > Metazoa > Chordata > Aves > Passeriformes > Corvidae > Coloeus > Coloeus monedula. The sequence goes on along the minus strand of NC_138815.1, from coordinate 2,281,581 downwards.
CCCCTAAACCCACCCTGCACCCACCCCGCACCCCAATAATCACCCTGCACCCACCCTGCACCCACCCTGCACCACCTGTGCCCCACATCCCTGCACCGGCACCCACCCTGCACCCCCTAAACCCACCCTGCACCCCAATAATCACCCTGCACCCACCCTGCACCCACCCTGCACCCCAATAATCCCCCTGAACCCACCCTGCACCACCCCGCACCCCCTGCAGCACCCACCTGTGCCCCACATCCCTGCACCGGCACCCACCCTGCACCCCCTAAACCAACCCTGCACCCACCCTGCACCCCCTAAACCAACCCTGCACCCACCCTGCACCCCAATAATCCCCCCGCACCCCCCTTGCACCCCCTGCACCCCCCCTGCATCAGCCAGCACCCACCCTGTGCCCCACATCCCTGCACCCCCTAAACCCACCCTGCACCCACCCTGCACCCACCCTGCACCCCAATAATCACCCTGCACCACCCCGCACCCCCTGCAGCACCCACCTGTGCCCCACATCCCTGCACCGGCACCCACCCTGCACCCCCTAAACCCACCCTGCACCCACCCTGCACCCACCCTGCACCCCCTAAACCCATCCTGCAGCACCCACCCTGTGCCCGAATCCCTGCACCGGCACCCATCCTGCACCCCTGGCACCCATCCTGCACCCCCTAAACCCACCCTGCACCCACCCTGCACCCCAATAATCCCCCTGCACCCACCCTGCACCCCCTAAACCCACCCTGCACCCACCCTGCACCACCTGTGCCCCACATCCCTGCACCGGCACCCATCCTGCACCCACCCTGCACCCCCTAAACCCACCCAGCACCCACCCAGCACCACCCTGCACCCTCTGCAGCACCCCCAGAACCCCCCCAGCACCCACCCTGCAGCACCCAGAGCTTCTGCAGAGCCCACCCGGCACCGCCAGCACCCCCTGAGCCCACCCAGCACCCCCTGAGCCCACCCAGCACCCCCTGAGCCCACCCAGGACCCCCTGAGCCCACCCAGGACCCACCCAGAACCCACCCAGGACACCCTGAGCCCACCCAGCACCCCCTGAGCCCACCCAGGACCCCCTGAGCCCACCCAGCACCCACCCAGCACCCACCCAGCACCCCCTGAGCCCACCCAGGACCCACCCAGAACCCACCCAGCACCCCCTGAGCCCACCCAGCACCCACCCAGGACCCCCTGAGCCCACCCAGCACCCCCTGAGCCCACCCAGGACCCACCCAGGACCCACGCAGGACACCCTGAGCCCACCCAGGACCCCCAGCACCCACCCGGGACCCCCGCCCCCCTCACCTCCCATGGCCGGCTCGGTGGGGGTGGCCATGGTGGGTCCCTTCGGCTCCTTTCGGCTCTCTCCGGGCTGGGTTCGGCTCCCCCCCGGTTCGGTTCGGGGCTTTTCGGGGCTTTTCGGGGCTCTTCCCCTCCTCCCCCCCCCCTCCACCGACCCTCACGGGTTCGGTTCGGCTTCGTTCGGAACCGTTCGGGTCCTTTCGGGGTCTCTCTCGCCCCCCCCCCTTTCTGCCCCCCTCCCCCTTCCACCTGCCCGGTTCGGAAAGGTTCGGAGAGGTTCGGAGAGGTTCGGGTGCTTTCGGAACCGTTCGGGTCCCGCCGCGGCGCTGCGGCAGAAGGGGCGGGGCCAGCGCGGCGGCCACGCCCACTGAGCCGGGGATGGGGGGAGACCCCGAAAAATCCCCCCAAAATCACCCAAAATCCTCCCAAAATCACCCCAAAATCATCCCAAAATCCCCCAAAATCTGCTCCAAAAGCACCAAAATCTGCTCCGGATCCCCCAAAATCCCCCCAAAATCTGCTGCGGACCCCCCCAAATCCCCCTCAATTCCCGCCAAATCCCCCCTATTCCCCCCAGATCCCCTCAGGACCCCCAAATTCCCCCAAAGTTTCCCTAAAATCGCGCAAAAGTGCCCCCAAATCCCCCCCAATTTTCCCTAAATCCCCCAAAACCCCCAAAATGCCCCAAACCCCCTCAGGACCCCTCCAGACCCCCCCAAATCCTCCCCAAAATTCCCCCAAAATTCTGCAACTCCCCCCCCCTCCCAAATCGTTCCAACCCCTCCCAAATCCCCCCAAAATCCCCCCAGGACCCCCCCCCAATCCCGTCGGGAACCCCCCAAATTCCCCCAAATCTCCCCAAAATCCCCCCCAAATCCTCCCAAATCCCCCAAATCTTCCCCAAACCCGCTCAGGACCCCCCCAAATCCCCCCCAAAATCCCCTCACGACCCCCAATTTCCCCCCAAAATCTCCCCAAATCCCCCCAAAATCCCCCAACGTCCCCCCAAATTCCCCCAAATCCCCATAAAATCCCCCAAAATCCCCCCAAACCCTCCGAACCCCCCCCCCAAATTCCCCCAAATCCTCCTCAAATCCCCCAATCTCCCCCAAAATCCCCCCCAAATCTCCCCAAATCTTCCCCAAACCCGCTCAGGACCCCCCCAGAATCCCCCAATTTCCCCCCAAAATCTCCC